>NC_056737.1:730402132-730649632 GCF_019279795.1 Protopterus annectens | reverse complement strand
TTATAATTATGTCCAAGAAATTCACCCTGCTAAATGAAAATTCCAAGGTGAATCTCAAAAAATCTGTGGTCGACTCTAAATAACAAATTAAGGCATTTAGTTCTTCTATACTGCCTCCCCAAAAAAGTAGTATATCATCCACAAACCTCCTGTACAGAATCACGTGTGGATAGAATGCACTATCGAACAGGAACCTTCTTTCCCAGCAATATACCACTAAGTTTGCATACGAATTTGCACAAGGGGTGCCCATGGCAACCCCCTTTTTTGTGCAAATAGCATGTCATTGAACATAAAAACATTATTAGATAGTACAGTCTCTAAAAGAGTACAAGTAAGTATTTGTTGTTCATTGCTGAAACCATCTACTGAACATAAGACCTCCCTAACAGCTTCAATGCCATAGTCATTTGGAATTGAAGTAAACAAATTCTTAACATCCAAAGTTACTAATGTACAAGAAGAGAGCACTGTTCCTATTGTTAAGTTTGCTAGCTCATCAATCAATTGGTAGCTGTCTTTCAAGATGGTAGGTATACTCCTCACTAATGGTCCTAATATACTTTCTATGTAAATCGATATTCTTTCAGTTACCCTTCCCTCCCCTACCACTATAGCTTTCATTGGAAGGGGTAAAACATTCTTATGGACCTTAGGTAGGCCTTTTATATACGGAATTAACGGAAATTCAACTAAAAAATAGTTATATAATTCCTGTGTAATTTGTCTACACATTAGAAGGTCATATAGGTCATCGTACACTCTCTTCACTATTTTTGTGAAATATTCATGACCGATCTCAGTATAAGTATTTGTATCATGCAACATTTCTATCATAGCTATATTATATTCGTTGGCATTACAGTAGTACTATGCCCCCCCCTTATCAGCAGGTTTTATAATGAATTCATCATTCTTAGACATAGTCTGTAGAGACTGTTGCTGTTCCTTACTCAAATTAAAATATGCACATCTACACCCCTGTTGTGCAAAATAGGAATAAAAATCATTTTCGCACAATCTGATAAAACATTCTACATTAGCTGGTAGATTAGGAACAAAAGAACTTTTGCATTTAAACTTATTCATCGATTGTGCAATTGTTTTGGTTTCATTAGCAAAAATTAGCTTAAGTGCAATCGCATGCCCAAACAGTCTCAAGTCAATTAGTAATTCACTCAGGTCACTGCCTTGTGAAGGAATAAAGGATAAACCTTTATTTAATAAAGAATAGTCTACAGGACTGAGTTCAAACCTGGAAAAATTGAAGACGAGTTGATTTAGTTCCTGGTTCTTCATCTCCTCCCTGGGTTTTCCCCTGAGAATTTTCACTTCCTGCGCCCTCGGCTGTTTGATCTGGTTATGGAGGTTTCACAAAACTTCATTGGGAAGGGTAAAAAATGTTCCAAACCCTTACCCAAAACCTTGGGTCTCGCTCCCAAACCATTATCCTCCTTCCGTTCCGTTAGAGCTTGCTGGTTAGGTGGGGGATTGGCTACCATGGAGGAAGTGTTCAGTTCAAAACCTTCATTGAGTGACGTAGCTGGTGTATCTACTTCATTCATACCACTACCACCAGAAATGCTGTTGCCATTTAAAGAGATAGTATCAATAACAACAGTTTCATTAATAGAATCACCTTTATTATTACTTATGCATTTTGAGTATATATTTGAAGTTGCAGAGCTACTATTTTGATTATTTCTAGGCCAAACAAACACCTGCCCTGATGTAAAATCCCTGTAATCACGCTGCAGCTTGCGATACTTAGTTTGTTGTAACTTATCACTGTAAATTGCTACTTGAGTATACATGCTATCCAATTTTTTCTCATAGACCCCTCCTTTGAAGCGAGCCCGTAGATCTTTATTCAAAGCCTCTACCTTCTAATTTAGCTCATCTTCAATAGGTGAAAAATACTCGATCAGTAATTTCATATAGTTGTTAGGTCGATGTTTAACTATTGCCACTTTTTTAGGAGCTCCAGGTGGCTACCGCCGTAAGTCGGCATGCAAAGTACCCTCATACCACGGGGGACAATATGAAAGTGTAGACTTACTTCCATATGTCTCCTCTGTCAAACCAATCTTTGCAATTTATAAAAATCATTTTCGAGCTCCCTGCTCAAATTATTAAATTCATTCAGGTTGTCTACAGTACCTGTTGTGGACAGTAACAAGGGATGACGTAGCTCAAGATTGAGTAAAGGATTGTTCCGTGATTCAAAAATACTGCTCCATCTCCAATTTAGGTTCATGTTTTCAGGGTTGTAATCCAATTCAACAGCTGGTGTATCCATTGTGTGACAGCTGCTGGTACCAAAAAATGAAAAGAATAATGCGTAACAAGGTTCCACTGCTGTCCAAAGGTCCCAATTCCGAAGAAGGAAACCAAGTAATAGTGAAAGACAGGATAAGACCACCACAAGGTAGTACATAAAAACTCCAAATTTGTTGCAGATGAATAAACGCTTTCACATGCTGCCTCGGCACGCTTCTTCAGATTTCACTATAACATTCAAATCTAAGCGTTTAAATATACACTCATCCTGATTCAATTTAAATCAATTAAGTCAAATTGAGACCATTAAAACCATTAAAACCTCATAAACCAATCATAACCTCCACTATCAACCCATGAGCAAAAAACTCATTGAATAAAATAAAATGAAATGAAGTCGGTGAAGTTATTTTTAAACAAAAATTCAACAGTAAATTGATATAGCATATGCATATAAACAAATTTATATGAAATACATTGCAAGATGATTTTAATAATATTTTAGGTAGTTCACCCAACATCAGTTAGCAGTTAAGATATCAAAAACTAAATCCATGTTATTCAGAAAAGGCCTGCATCTTAGTAACTGTTCCAAATTGTTTACCTCTGACTCACAAAACAATCTTATTGAAAAGGCAAACACAAACACCTAGAAATTCTACTTGATCCCACTGTCATTTAATAAACAAATTGAATTTATTGTTTTCAGGGCACTAAAGAAGGTGAAACTCTCCTACAGGTTAACACATCTTCTTACCATGATAGATACAGCATAACCAAGAACATTTTCATTCCAAACCTTAAATACTATCTAGCTCTTGTTGCCTAACAATCAATAAAATCAGTTGTTTCAATAATCTATCAAATGACAGAACCATCAGTACCCACTGTTACTTAAACCCAACACTCTCACAGCTATTCACAGGGCTTCTCTGCTGATTGTCATTGCTATTTAGAAACTACTTTTTCTAAACTTATGCCCCCCAGCTCATCTACAGTAGACAGTCGATTATCCAAACTAATTGGGACCTAGGGTAGTTCGGATAATCAAACTTATTATTGAACCGGATAAAAAACTTCTAAAATCTTGTTTTTTCTGCATGCAGGGAATACACTTTTCAACTATTCAACGATTCCAGTGTAAATAAAGAATATTTTTTCACAAATGAGGAGGCTACGAGCTCAAAAAACACACAAGCGAATACATATAACGTTCACATATTCAGACTTTATGATTTTTCCTACTCGAAAACTTTGGAAGTCTGTGTTCGGATAATTGACATTTGAATAATTGACTCTCTACTGTAATCTCCAAAAGTAATTAGCTCTTCACATTCTAAAATTCAAATGATACTGCTGCTACACTGATTAGACTTTTATTTACGTTAAGCAGCACTAAAAGAGTTTTCCAGAAAATGGCTCCAGCCTTTTGGAATTTTATCTCACTAGACATAACAAGTTATCTTGCTATTTCTTCGTTTAAATGCTCATTAAAGCAACCATTGTTTTTAACTAATCAACTGTCACTGTTTTAATAGATCTCCCAAGCCCTGACCCTCACATTGCCTCTGTTACTAATTGTCTCTGCTTAGCCCTTCCAAATGTAATCAACATGTAAGCCTACTATAAATATTGTTGAATATAATTTTCATTACTAAACATAGTTGTTTACTGTGACTGTATTCCTCCATGGACCCAGGTCATGGATGAGAAGAATCATCTGACCAATCCAGCTACACGTTTACACGTTTAGCAAATGTTAAATGATATACCCACTGTTACACACACACACACACACACACACACACACACACACACACACACACACACACACACACACACCAGTAGGAAATAGTAATTCAAAACTAACATTAACTAAAAGCGTTTTCAACAGACAATTTATGCAACTACTGAAGCTCTTTGAAATTAACTGAAAAGGTAACTAAAACTTAAGGAACCTGGGAAATTGGAAAAATGAAATATATGGAGTTCATGTTTTTGTAATAATTGAATTGTGTGTAAATACATCTTCAAATAAAATATTCCTCATCAACTCCAGCAAAAGTAAAACTATGATTTTTGGGACCAAGCAGAAACATAAAAACACAAAATTGTGTATGTCTATGACCACAATAAACCCCTACAGAAAACTCTACCTCTTAATTACCCTCCCTTAATTTCTCTCTCCAACTCAACTACACAATGAAAAAGGTTAACTGTAAAATTTTGGGCCAATAAAATCCCACCCCCCACCTTTCTTCCTGAAACCTCTAGAAAAGCCAGTTAAGCCAAAGACATTCTGCACTCCCAGCTTGAATAACCCCCCCCCCCCATAGCCTCAGCATTAAAAACAAATTACACAAGCACATCTAAACAATAACTAATAATAATTGCAGATTTATTATCCAAACCCCCTAAAAATGAGCACCACTGCAAAACAGTGAAAAAAGTTAAACAGCTCACTGTTCAACAAAGGGTTGACCTTCTCCTAGGATCCCAACTACTACTCAACCAGACATTCTCTTCTCTTGTAGATAAACTAATTAGGCAACTTGCCTGTTACAGCCACAGAAACCATAAGCACTGTACCCCAAAACTGCAACTCTCCAAAACTAAACTCCATTCTACAGATCACTGCAACTGTATGTTAGGTCCATAACTCTGGGAAAGTATTCCCCACATATAAAAGACACCTCATCTTATCCTAAATTTAGGACTCAAGTAAAGGCCCACCTCCTCTCATTGTCCAAATGTTACTGCCTCTCATCCGACCATATTACCTAATTTGATCTGCATCACTCTGTCACTCTTTCTTCTACTAGTAACACTTTTACTGTCCCTCATATGGTGCATTCTATAGCACCAATCCGCATACCTCACATAATGTTTTGCTTAATATAACTTCTCCTTTCAGTTATTTACAAACTTTGTCTAACATCCTTCATGCTACTCAACTATCTGATCATTCTCACTTAGATGACAACACACAGCTATAAGTATCACAGAAACAACTCACTTTCTACATAAACTTTGTCTTGATTTATTGTAAATAATTTATATTACAACTGTGTATGCTCTCTATATTTTTGTAAGATAATAATGCTGTTTTACAGATGTGAATTTTTATTATACTCTTGCTGTTTCTGACTTTCTTTATATACCCTGGCTGAGACCAAAGTTGGTCACATGTGAAAAATAAAAGTATGTATTTGTGTGTGTGTTTGCATGCATATATTTCTATCTGTATATATATATATATATATATATATATATATATTTATACATATATATATATATATGTTTATACATATATATATATATATATATATATATGTATACACACACACATATTTATATATATATATATTTTATATATTTTATATATATATATATATATATATATATATATATATATATATATATATATATATAGCGTTGCCGCCTCACAGCAAGAGGTCCTCCGGTTTGATTCTCGGCTGGGGTGCCTTCTGTGCGGAGGCTGCATGTCCTCCCTGTGGTCGCGTGGGTTTCCTCCGGGTGATCCGGTTTCCTCCCACATCCCAAAGACATACAGTAGGTGGATTGGATACTCTAAATTGGCCCTAGGTGTGAGTGTGTGCATGTGTGTGCCTGCTGTGGAAGGTTGGGCACCAGGCTGGCAACTCGACACCGTAAAACTCCACTGCCAATCATGAGCGGACAGATGATCCACTGTGGCGACCCCTAACCGGGAAAAGCTGAAAGAAGAAGATATATATATATATATATATATATATATATATATATATATATATATATATATGTATATATATATGTGGGTCTACTTCACATCACTGAAATCCCATTTCACTGACTTTCATTTCACCAAGACCAAATCACCTACATTTCAAAATACTCATGACTCATTTGAGTGAATCTCATTTCACCGAAATCTTACAATGCTAAATTTCAAAAGACTAAATGGGAAACCATAGGCAAAAACACTCACAGCACTAATGACTACCTCTTTCTAGAACTTAGAAACTACTTACTTACCCTCTTAATAGAAACCAGACAATATAAAAGCAAACTAAGTGTGGGGTTATGCTCCCCACATCCCCCAATGTGAGGGGCTGTGCACCCCCCACACTCCCCCTAACTATATATACTAACTCCAAGATCACACTACAGTGGGGAAAAGGGCATATACCTTTTACTTGCCTTACAGTACTCTACACACTGCCACTACTGCTAGGAATGCACAAAACATCCGCCATATTACTTTAGATACTTCCCATACAAAAGCAAAGAGACATACCCACACTACACCACTTTCTACATGATTATCGGTATTCTGATAATCAGCACTGTAAGTTACAGAAATTCTTTTTATCACAAACAAGTCAAAGGTGAATGGAAACCCACATCAAGTCTGCTGTTGTTGTCTTTTCGGCTTTTCCCGGTTAGGGGTCGCCACCGCGGAACTGTGGTCCACTAATGATTGGCAGTCGATTTTTTTTTTTTGGTGCCGAGTTGCCAGCCCGACGCCCAACCTTCAGCGAAGGCATTCCCATTCATGCATGTCTTTTGGAGGCCACTCTACCACGGGGAGGACATGCAGACTCCACACAGAAGGCACTCCAGCCGAGAAGTCTATGGCTTAGAATTCAGTGAAATGAGATTCAGTCTAATGAATTTTCAGTATTTTGAAAATTAGGTGATTTGGTCTCATTGAAATGAAAATCAGTGAAATGAGATTTCAGTGATGTGACGTAGACCCATATATATATATATATATATATACACACATATATGTATATAGATACATATGTATTTGTGTGTGTGTGTGTGTGTGTGTGTGTGTGTGTGTGTGTGTGTGTGTGTGTGCGTGTGCGTGTGCGTGTGTGTGTGTGAGTGTGTATATACATATATAGTTTACTATCAAAATCTGGAAAGGCACTTATGTGAAACTGGGATGGTCAAATGCATCATTTCTAGTTTCCTGTAATGCTTTTCTGAAAAATGTTAGAATGCACATTAGCAAATGGTAGTACACATTCGCTAATGTGCATTTGACATTTTGATAACAGATTGCACTACAGTGGGGATCAGGAAGTTTACCCTTTTCTTCACTGTAGTGCGATCTTGGAGTTGGAATATATAATATGCAGGGGGGGGGTGTGGTGGTGCAAGGGGGATGGAAAAATGCTACTGGTAACATGGGATTTCGGCATTGGAACTTCTGGTGTTCGAATGTTGATTCTGTTGTTACCATTTTTGACATTTTGGTAATTTTGTATTACCAAAATCAGAAAACTGATTTGATCAAAAAGTGGAAAGTTGTTTTGATTTTCTACATTTTGATAGTAAACCACACATGTATATAACAACTGAATGTGCCAAAGGCAAATGGTGAAAATAAAAACACTAGTAAAAACCAACACTGAAAATACGAGGAAGAAATATAAAATGTAAACTTTTTAATGATTTGATTTAGCACTTTCAACAAAAACAGGTTAACAAAAGAAGCACTCATAAATGCCAGCAGTGCTCCATGTGCAGGTATATTTCTGAGTCCTTATTTTAAGGTTTTTGGGAGTCACAAATCTCACTCAGTGCCTGGTTCCTTTACTTACACCTCCTAGTATGTGGCTTATCTTGCAAAATGTTCCTGCTATGAGGTGTTTTATGTAAGTAAAACCAATAGAGAATGAAAGAAAAGAATCTATGACCATCAGTACACTATTAAAATCAAAAACACAGATAATGCACTTGCTAAGCATGTATCGCAGTGCAAAACTTTTAAGAAATTTCTTTTTTGTGTGATAGATCAGGTTACAGCAGATTTTAATGGTGACAGAGAAGGGGAACAGGAATTTAGAGAATTAAAATGGCAAATAGAATTGTACGCATACAAAACCCCTGATCTTAACAGTTGTGTTAACTATAAAGTGGTGTTAAACAGAAGAGAATATTATGACAAATGCAAATGAGAGTTTATTCATTGTGTTTTTAAAGTTTTTGTATTTCAGTATTCCTTTAACAGCTTTAACATGATTAATTAATTGTAAGTTTTGATTGGATGATTGGTGGTGGCAGATAGTATTTAAATGGTTTTATTGACTCCTTCTTCTTCTTCTTTTGGCTTTTCCCAGTTAGGGGTCACCACAGCTGATCACCTGTCTGCTCATGATTGGCAGTAGAGTTTTTATGGTGTCGAGTTGCCAGCCCGGCACCCAACCTTCCACAGAAGGCACACACATGCACGCAGTCACACCTAGGGCCAATTTAGAGTGTCCAATCCACCTACAGCATGTCTTTGGGATGTGGGAGGAAACCGGAGCACCCGGAGGAAACCCAGACAATCACAGGGAGGACATGCAGACTCCACACAGAAGGCAGCCCAGCCGAGGATCAAACTGGAGAACCTCTTGCTGTGAGGCGACAACGCTAACCGCTGCCTGACCGTGGCAGCCCAAATGTTTTTTTTGACTAAATATATTTATTCTGAATAAGACTTGTAATGGTCGAAAGTGCTAAATCAAATCATTAAAAGGTTTATATTTTTTATATCTAAATGGAATGTGTAGGAACAATAGATACAGAATAATGCTCAGGAGGAGCAGTAAGGTTTAAGGAGAAACAGGAATTGAGCATCTTTAGTAATGTCAACATTAATAATTGTTTAAAAGAAATGTGCAAACTGCATGAAAACAATGGATACACATAATATCATTTCATAGTTTAAAAATGTGCTGACTTAATAAAGATAGTTAAAAAATTCATTGCTTTTAGCTTCATCCCAACAGGTTGTCTTCACCAGTCTGTAGTGCTGCATACTTTAATATAATGTTTGGTAGACACAAAGCACAGCTGGCTTCACACCACATTACATCAGTGTGTACATACTAGATCAAGTAGTAATAAAATAATACTTCAAAACATAAAATATCATCTTCAGAGTAAATATAGTATTTTAATAGCCTTTTAACATCTATTATGTTTTTTGTGTGTGTGTGTGTGTGTGTGTGTGTGTGTGTATATATATATATATATATTTTAATCAACAGAATTTAGCTCTGTCTTCTTTTTGGCAAAACAACAATGAAGTTCTGAATATTGTAATGGAGATAAAACAGCTCATTGTTCGAGTGCTGGAAATGTCATAGCTAGGAATATCAGCTGTTCATTTCTTATGTGCACTGTGGCTGTGTGAAGGTAAATGGGAGTTTTGTATTAATGTCAAAGCTTCTGGAGATACTGAAAGCTTCAATATTAGGTGTAGCAGTGTGTGTGTGTGTGTGTGTGTGTGTGTGTGTGTGTGTGTGTGTGTGTGTGTGTGTGTGTGTGTGTGTGCACATACACTCATGCATGAGTTTGTGTGCAAGTGTACACAAGAAAGGAACAGTTGATAGTCTGCGGAATAGAGTTAGGGCTAAGGAAAAGTACAGATTTAGTATTTTCTGTGTGTTTCTTACACAATGTTAATGTCTGTGTGAGTGATTCTGTTTAAGGTTAGACTAAAGACTAGGTTAGAAAATAACATTAGTATTTTGTGTTTTTAAAAAAGAAAATGACACCTATGAGACTAGCTGGAAATAATTAAAATACATACAAAAACACAAAAAGATGAATGTACTGAATGGAGGCAATTTAATAAATATTTAGCACTTTCATCTAAAGAAGTAGACTGGACTTCATCAGGAAAAAAAAACACTTGCAAAACTGACGTCTGAAAACTCTACCAGTCAGGTCAAGTGACATCAAATCATGTGATATAAAACAAATAGAAAGTAGTAAACACATACATAATATAGTCATATTAAATAATAAATTCATTCATCTACCTTTTAAAAAACATTTAATGTTTACAAACTTATTTAATCCAGGAAACTTACCAGCCTTCAGCAAAAGCTGCCACATCATTTCTATAATTTTAATTTATTTATTTGTTTTAAACAAAATTCTCTGACACATTCATAAATAGATGGCATAACACAAAGAAATACAGTTTGCTACAACGTAAGGATAAGCTAGCATGTTTGCATAGAAAATTGCTTTCATTTTTATTTCTTATGACATATTGGTGTCCTTTCATCCTTTTAAACAAAAATCAAGTAGTCATTCCAACATGAAAGCTGCAGAGCAAAAACATAATGAAATAAATGCCCCCCATGAGAATTGCAGTTGTAATAAACATTAGCACTAATACTTTTTTCAATATATTCTAAAACAACATACAGTCCTTCATAAATAAACTTGCCTATACTATAATGACTTCATTTGTAAGTACCATTAGTCTTATTTGTAGTAAGTTGTCCAAAAGTGGTGCTATCAGTTCATAACAATTCTTTCAAATTACTGCTCTTATTATAAACAAAAGTCAGTTGATGAGCAACACTTTCCAGTTGTAGGCCTACTGTTTTTGCCAATGAGTCAACATTTTTGTGAGTCCGCTATTCAGGAAATGCGGAAACTCCAAATCCCTTTTGTTAACTATTTCTGCAGCTGTAGCCTGCAAAACATATTTTTGCACCTTTTTTTCAAACATGTTTACAATGATATTTATTTCTTCAGAAAATAAATCTTCCCAAGACACACATCTAGATTTGTGTCCCATGGGATGTTCATTTTCATAAACAGAGGATGATGGCTGCTATAATGTAAATAACAGTTAACAAAAATATTCTTCCTGTATACAGTACTTCTGAAACATTTATGCATCAACTCTAACTTTATGGCAACATGTAAGAAATTCACAATTGTTCCTATATCTCCTGAGATGAATTAAAAAGCAGTAGTAGTGTTAAACTGTTTAATCAGTATCTATGCCCTATCAAATAAAAAAAATGTGATCAACAAATTGTTTATAAACTTACAGTCTCTATTAGTATTGGCTTCATTTGCAGTTTGTGCAGATTTGAGACTATTTGATTAATCAGAACAAGGGCAATTAATCTGTCCAGGGAAGAAAGAAATTATTTACAAATATTTGCTCATGAGTTTGTTAATGTTACTTATTTCTGTTCTGGTTTTCTTGAACCTTAACCTGAACATCATACCTAACATTTTTCTTTTAGATATATTAGTGGCAGACTCAAGTGTTTATATTATCCAAAGGATTTGTTTAAACCACACTCTTATGAAGAAGGTTTGTATGCTCATGTCAATAACATGCAGGGGCTGCCATGTCTGACTTTATGTTATATACCACATTAAATGAACTTCAAATAAACATCCATGGTTGAGCATTTCAGTTTATTGAGTTACAACATGAATCTGAATGGATTAATAACTCAATAAAAAGGAATAGGATACTGATGGCTGCTAAAAGGTACAGATGTCACTTGGTGGCACTTCAGGAAATGCACTTAAGAAAGGAAAGCCCTCAACAATTACAGAAGAAGGGGTTCAAATTGTTGATTAGTTATGAATATCTCCAGTCTATCCTTGCAAGATGTTATGCAAATTTCCACTTACTTGATGGGACTGCAGATACCCAGGGCATGTACATGTCAATATACAAGAAAATATGCACACAGGAGCCTTGGCACAATTGAAAATACTGGCCAAATTGACATAGCCTTTTCATTTGTACAGAGGCAGTAGGCTAGATTACCCAATTTCCTCCCTTGCTTTTTTCAATATACCTTGAAGCCTTAGAGTGATAAATGTGAGTAGATTAGGATCAATTAATCAGATTTAATCAGGATTGATAAGATATTGGATTTTAACAAATAAATAAAGTCAATATCATAAATACAACATGATGAGATGAAAATTAATATAAAACATTTGAGATTGATTGATTGAAAGCAAGAAGCTCATTTGAAAGCGTGAAATCAGCGCAGCATTATATTATATTATGATTGATTGTTGTCGTTGTTGTTGATTAATTGTGGATTAAAAGCTTTATATAGCAGCAGAAAGTCTGATTAATATCTGCTGCTGTGCTCTCTCACTCAATATCTACTTTGGTTTACATTTTATTGCATTCTCGAGTGTTTTGGGAGCACTTTATCTATCCAAGGCTCATCTTGTTATTTTTATCCTTAGAGGAAATAGGCAAGTCTTTTGAGATTTTGGGATGGCGTTGAATTAAGATGCAAATGAAACTATCCTAATCTGCAGATGGAATCTCGGTCCCCTTTTTTAACCTGAACTGGATATTCCTCACCTGTTAACTATCTTGCCTACCTATGACAAAGTTTCAGGTTACAAAATTAATATAATCAAGTCTGAAGCAGTAGCAATAAATTACACCTTATCACAACAGCTTTTATATCAACTCCCTTTCCCTCATTGGTTGGATAAATTAAAATATTTAGGTTAGTGGTTTGCACAGACCTGCCAAGAGACAGATAATTTAAACCTGACAGACCTGGTTAATTAATACATGCAATAGTTATTTTGCTAAATGGTCTATCATAATGTTGGTTCTAGATCAGAAAGTGCAGGTGCTCCAGGTTTTTATACTACCTCATTTATTGTATACTGCCCAGTTATATTGGGCACCCCTTCACCTAAGAGAAATTTAAACAAAATAAGTAAGAATATGCATATTTTTATTTGGGAGGGTCATAAACCAAGAATAGAATGGGAAAAACTTACTTTTTTAAAGAAGAAGGAGGGTTAGGTATTCCAGACTTGTTAAGATTTTTTTTTATTTATCCTTTTTATTTATTTATTTATCCTTTTGTTAACTAGATTAGTCCACTAGGATAGTTGCTTCTTTTCAGGAGAGACTAAAGGTGATATTTATACTACAAGGGGAAATTTAGCCAGGGCATCAGGGGACTTTCCCTATTTGTCATTGTTGCAGAGCACTTCCTGTTTCCATTCTAGGCACAGAGGTAGCCCAGAGAAACAGAGAAGCAGACGGAGAGAGAAGGAGATAATAGAGTAGTGAGAGAAATGGAGGGAAAAGCAAATGTTGGGATCTGAGAATGTGTGCAGAATTCTGAGGAGGTTTTTCAAAGAAATCTGTTTGACGGACAGGAGTTGGATGTATAATTACAACCCTTCAGTCGGGAAGGTTATGGGATGATTTAATTGAAGAAATGATGATGCAGAGTGAGCCAGAAAATGAAGGAGACATTTCCTGGGAGGACATAATGGAGAAAATACAAAAGGAGGAGGCAGAGACAATGCTGAAGAATACTGGAGAAATGGAAAGAAAACATATGCAGAGACAGTAAAAGAAAGCAAAAGGGAAGTAGCAGAAAAGAAGGCAGTAGAAAATGAAAAACAGAAGTACATGGTTAGTATTCAAAGTAAAAAAGACAAAGAAATGGACAGGTATGAATGTGGGACAATTTAACAGCTGCTTTTGGTGTAAGGTATAAGGTAAGAACATTTATTCTTATTAACGAAGAGATTATATTTGAAACTGTTTTTTCAATGGAAAATTTTCTTGGAGAATATGAAAAAAATAAGACTGTAACTCGTGGAATCTTTATGTGATAAAAGCATTTAACAGCGAAACAAAAAAGAAAATTCATGTACAATTTCAACCAGAGGTAGACAGAGAGAATTTGAAAGGACATTTGAAAACTTTATGTAAAGAAGTACTGGGCATTGCAAAAGTTTATTATTAAAGGGATTTATGGACTGGTGGATGGAACTGTAATATTGTATTAAAAATAGAAGGGAGAAAAATATTATACCTATACCAAACATGATAAATGTGGAGGTGAATATGGGTGTCATAAAATATCAGGGACAACCCAAAACATGTTTTTTGAAAGAGAAAGACATTTGATAAGTAACTGTGATAAAAGCAAATGTTAAATTTGTGGGGAAATGGGAGATTATGCAAAAATAAATGTGACTTGAAATGTTATAAATGTAACAAAATTGGGCATTTGTGTATGGATTGCAAACATGAAAATAAGAGTAATGAAAAAAAGGAAGAAAATGAACAAAGAGAAAATTTTAAAAGAAGAAAATTTAGATGAGAAAAAAATAATAAAAAGGACACATAAAAAGGTTCTTAAATAAGTGATGAAGAAGACATAAAGTGGTAGGTAGTAAAAGAAAAAAAAATCTATTGGTAAAAGGGTAAAAGAGAAAAAAGAAAATTAAAATTTAAAGTAATAAGTACAAAAGAAAAAAGAAAGAAATGCATGAAAAAGAATATATACAGCTAATGAAGGCAGGCTGGTGTAATGGTTATGGTGTTTGACTCTCAGACACAAGGTACAGTATATGATTCTCACCTTTGGGAGGGAAGTAGGTTAGGCTTAGAATGGCCTGTTAAGAAAACTAGCCTAGTAATTAGCCATGCACTTATAAAACCATGAATTTAAAGAAAATGGAAAATGACAATTTTAGAGTGCTTTTGTAAATGTGAATAGTATTAAGAATGTAGGAAGAATAAGAATAGGGATTTTGGAGTGGTGTAATGCATGTAATGCAGATGTAATTATTTTAGAAAATACAAGACTTTTAACAAAAGAAGGAAGATTACAAACAGAGAAACTATGGGGAAGAAAGGTCATCTGGAATTTGGGAAATGAGAGATGTTCTGCAATACTTATATTCTGTAGAACCACAGTAAAGATATTAGATGTAACTTTAGCAAAAATGGGAAGATTAACCATTGTAGATTTAAAACAGAAAGGACAGGTCCATAGAATTATAACATTATATGCTTATATAAATTGCAAAGAAAGGGAAAGCTTATTTCATCAGATTTTAGACTATTGTCTGATTGAAGACTGCTGGAACAGGGCTCAGTTTTGAGCTTTTTTCTGGTTAATTGGGTAACTTGTTTAAATGAGTTTGTTTGTTTTCTATTGTTGTATATATATTAAAAAATTGCACTTTATTCATCTGCTTTTACTGTACTTGTGTTTCTTCCTACTTTATTACTAGGGGCATTGACTACAACTCTGATCTGAGATATATAAAAATAAGTATCCTTTTCTGTGCATTTAAAGTTTTTTTGATTGTATCTGCTTTATTTTCTGGAAAAAAAAAAATATATATATATATATATATATATATATATATATATATATATATATATTTGTTTCCCTCCTTTCTAAGCTAGTATAGTCCATTTTTCAGGTTAGTGCTGAATTCAGGGCTGTGTTACAAGTCTCTGTGTTTGCCCATACCTTACTTGGATAGAAGGACGTTTCTCTGTTCACCGTGAGAGAGGGAAGCTTTGAGCAGCCTATCTGTCCCTGGAGGAGTGGTTTCAGCCCAGAAATTAGTAGTTTATTGGTCATTTTGGGCTAATTTCTATCTCTTTAATTTCCCCGCTATAAATACCGCATTTGCCCGGTTTTGTGCGCCGGGCAGTGTTAGCTAGGGTATAACTATTCCCGGCTCCACAAAGTCTCCTGTTCAATTTTTCCCTTGGAACTAGGCAAACTTTCAACTTAAGCACTCAAGCCATTAATTTCTCAGCCTGGCACTTGCTCAAAACCCATAGCAAGCACTTATAAACCCTAGCACTAGACCCTCCTATACTGTACAGAAAGACAAGGGTCTCTATTCGACCTTACCAGCCATTCAGTAAAACAGTTCACTGTATCTATCCAGGCATGTCCAAAGAGCAGTTTCAAGTACACTCTCCAGTCCAACTGGTGAATCTGGGCATTTTGAGGCAATGTTACAAATGCCTCATGTACACAGCCAACCTTCTCCTCCTACCGCCAATCACTAATACATCTCTCAACCCAAGGTTGGATCAGACAGTCAAGAGGAGAAGGGAAATACTTGCATCACACCACCAATCTCACATAGGCCCATTAAACCAGCACCGTCAAAAAACATACATAAATACACGAAAACATACTCAGAGGCTCTAAATAAAAATCTGCAAAAGCAACAGAGACCTCCAAAGCAGACATCCAAGCAACCTCCACCCCCCCAACACAAACCATGAAGCACATACTTAACAAAACCAGTGTGCCATGCAATCACAGCCCTTAAGGCAAAATAACATACCCAACACACTAGTAATATGTGACTCTATAGTCAGGCACACTAGCGTCCCATTCACTAGCTGAATAAGGAGAAGGTTACTGTTAGCTGCATGTTGGGTGCCAGGATCCGCCACATAACACAAGCACTCAGGTCACTCCAGAACAAGTGCAAATATGACTTTGTCATTGTCCATGTTGGTGTGAATGACCTGAGCCATACCTCCCTGGACTACATGAAAAAAGACATGGAAGAGCTCTCTGATCACGTAGCTCAGGCCAGTATGACCCTGAGTAGCATCCTGCCCTCACCAAGAATGATACCACGGTATAAAAAAAAATTATCAGTTTCAGCAATTGGTGTCATTCAAAGGGGATCCAGTGTCTGTCCACCTGGGATGACATGCTCGACAAGCCATGCTGCTTTACTAGAGACGGCTTGCACCTGTCATCATTAGGCTTTTGAATACTGGCCAAGGCTCTTGCCACCCCCATAGTGCCTTTTTTAGGCAAGGCTCAAAAGAGAAACCCACCGCCGTAAATAGCACAAGTAACAAAAAATGAGGGTAATGCTACTCAATGCCAGAAGTCTAAACCTCAAAATGCATGCATTTGAGGCACTCCTCAGTATGGAGAAAATTGATATATGTGCAGTAACAGAAATCTGGTTTAAGGCTTCAGCGAGCACCCCAGCACTACCAGTCTACAACTCATACCATACATTTCGGCCACAGAACCCGGACCAAAATACAAAAGGCAGAGGCGTATCCATATTCATCAAGGATACCAACACCTCCAGGTTAGTGGCACAGCACGATGCTTCAGAGATCATCCACGTGCAACTAACAATGGGCAATACTGCAATTCAAATTGTAGCTTGCTACAGATCACCCACCATGTTCCAGGACCTCATTCCACATTTCTAAAAACACTGGGAAACATAAAGGTCCTACCATGACTTCAATTTCCCAAACTTTAACTGGGAGAACTACTCAAGTATTAACTCCCTTGCCCAACATTTCCTAGAATTTACAAACTCAAACACCCTGGATCAACTGGTCAACACTCCCATCAGAGGTGACAACATATTGGACCTGGTCATCACCAACATGGGTGACCGGTGTTCCACACCGGAGGTCAACCCCTCACTGGTTAGATCTGACCATAAACAAATCACTCTGGATATCCACATTCCGCCCCCACCCCCAGACAAGGAAACCATTGTGAAAAACTTTTCAAAAGCAAACTTCATGATACTTAAGACCGAGGTGGAAAGTTTCAAAGCCCCCGTGCTAAAGGATTATGCTGTCCAAGCTACAAAATCCTTTACTAATGCATTCTATGGGCACCTACAAGAATGCATGGATCGTGCTATCCCAAGCAAAACCAAAACTCACTCCTCTAAGAAAAGGAAACCAGTCTGGTGGACCACTGCCATAAACAAGCTATACAATAGGAGGAGGAAGCTAGTACAGAAATGAGTAAAATCCCAAAAAGGGAAGACATCCCTGATCAGTATCAGCAAGAAACTATGATCCCTCATAAAGTCATCCAAGGCGAGCTTCGAAAGAAAAATTGCCAAGGACTCCGAAGATAACCACAAGGCATTCTTTAGCTATGTCAAGAATCTAAGTGGCAATGCTCAGATCTGCTCAGAGTCAGTACAGAATGACACAAAATACACTGAACCAACTGATATCGCCAACATCCTGGCAGACAGGTTCAGTGTAAACTTCACCCCCAAAAGGGCCCATAACCATACCAGAAGAATATAGAGCCCCTGAAATCACAGACACACAGGTTAAAACAGCCCTCTCCAAAGCCAAAAACACAGCATCACTGGGACCGGATGGTGTCCCAGGCTGTGTCCTACACAAGCTCAAAGATGAACTAACCCCTCACCTAAACACGCTGGTCAAACTCAGCCTCTCCACAGGCTATGTACCCATAGAGTGGCGCACAACAACAGTTATTCCACTCCACAAAGCTGGAGCCACAACAGACCCCGGGAACTATTGCCCTATAAGCCTGACTAGCTTGGACTGCAAGGCTATGGAGCGCATCATCATGGAACTCATTAACAGAGACATTGAGAACCTCCAAACACTGGACCCTACCCAGTTCAGCTTTGTTAAGGGCAGATCATGCCTCCTAAACCTGGTGGACTTCTTTGAGACAGTTACCAAGGCTATAAATGAGGGAAAGGTGGTACACACAGCCTACCTAGACCTTGCAAAGGCTTCAACATCATTCCTCATTCTGGTATTATAGACAAACTCACCAGCCTGAACATAAACCTCTACGTCACAAGATGGGTTGCCATCTGGCTCACAGACAGAACCCACATGGTGAGAGTTGCGGGAGCTAGGTCCAAATCTAAACTGGTTACAAGTGGCGTTCCCCAGGGCTCAGTCCTAGGCATATACTTCTCAGAGGTACAGGCAATCACAGGAGGACTATGGCTGACCATGTTCACAGACGACTGCAAACTAGGGGCCATAATTGACTCTCCGGCTGACACAGACATCATCCAAAAGGGTCTCACTGAGACGGATACCTGGTGTCAAAATCATGGCCTCAAGCTAAATGCCAAAAAGTGCATAGTCATCCCCTTTGGAAAAAACAAAGTACCCACAACTACCACATAGGTGGTAGTCCCCTAAATACAGAAGACGCAATAAGGGATCTGGGGGCCCAAGTAGATAGTAATCTCTCCTTTGATAATCACATTGCCAAAGTGGTTAGAAAATCCTTCTATGTGGCCCACCTAATCACAAAAGGGTTCGCATCCAGATCAAAAGAGGTCATTGTGCCCCTCTACTCATCACTCATCAGACCCATCATAGAGTACAACGCCCCATTTGGGATGTACCTTACAAAACACCTGCAACAGCTGGAAAGACCACAGAAGTACCTCACCAAGAGGATCACTGGCCTCAAACAGATGCCCTATGCAGCTCGACTGAAGAAACTTCAGCTGTACTTGGTTGCATACCGCCTACTCAGAGGTGATCTCTGCCTGACATACAAGACGATATCCAACCCAGAATTGATGGACATGCTCCACCTAAAGAAAACCATATCCCCTCAAGCCACATGCTCTAGGGATCTAAACCTCACCACAATAATAAATAGGACGTGCTGGAGGGATAGATTCCTGTCCCAGAGACTTCCCATGCTTTTGAACAAGATTCAAATCTACCTTAGGCAGAGCTCCTCGCTAACACTCTTCAAGAGAAACCTTGATGAGTGGATGGGAAACAGAAAGTTTACCCCGGGGATCACTTCAGTGGCTCTGCTGGACAGAGGCACAGGGAACTAATCTAAGGGGGCGGCGAAAGCCAACACATTCTGGCTAGGCTTATAAATGCCTTTGGGCAGATAGCCTAGTACCTACCTATGAACCTATGTAGTGACAAATATGAATATTATAATAACAGGAGATGTTAATTGTGATTTAAGAGGCAAATGTAAAAAGAAAGGAAATGATACTAGAAAAATGTTAGACATTATAAGATGTGATAAGTTAAAACTTTGAGACAAAAATTAATGGACTTAAAAAAAGGTTGTGTATAGAACTGAAATAGATTATTTTATTATAGCAGAAGGTTTGTAGGAGAAATGGAGGTAGCTGAAACAGGATTTTTTGATCATCTTGCAATATGGCTAGAGATAAAGGAAATAAGGAATATATAAAAATAAGTAAATGAATAAAAAAAATAAATGAAGAAGGAAATAGGTTAACAATATAGTTATGGAAAGATTGTATCGCTATGAAAACATCTGAATGGTGGATGATATTAAGGAAAAATATAAAAAAATACGTCCTTGGTGGTGCAGCGGCTAGCATTGTTGCCTCACAGCAAGAGGTTCTCTGGTTCGATTCTCGGCTGGAGCACCTTCTGTGTGGAGTCTGCATGTCCTCCCTGTGGTCGAGTGACGTTTAAAGACATGCAGGTAGGTGTGTGTGTGAATGGGTGTGCCTTTGTTGAAGGTTGGGCGTCGGGCTGGCACCTCGGCACCATAAAAATCTACTGCCAATCATAAGTGGACTGGCATTCCGCTGTGGCGACCCCTAACCGGAAAAAGCCGAAAGACAGTACTATAAAAAAATATTCTTTTTTTTACAATGGCAATATGATATGAGAAAAGTAGAGAAAGACAAATATAAAAGAACATATAATGATGCATTGGAAGATTTAGAACATAATGATAGAAAGTACTTTGACAAAGAAAATGAATTATATAAATATATATTATATAAAAATATAAGAACTGTTATATAAGCAAATATATTTTACAAGGAAAAATACGAGAAGTACTGAGTTACTTAAGTAGATTAGTAAAGGAAGATGGTAGTGTAATGAGAGAATTAAAAATGTAAAATGAGAAATAGAAAGAAAACAGGAAAAGATTATGAATAGTGTAGTATAATATGTATAAAAATGTTCAAAGAAAAAAGAAGGTAGTGAAAAAACATGGAAAGAAAAAAGTTAACAGACAAAGAGAATAAAAAGTTGGGAAAGGAGATTTCTAAAATGAGCTAGATACAATATTTGTACAAGTAAATATGGATTCAACTGCAAGGCTAGATGGAATAGGGTAAGAAATGTATAAAAAAATAAGGGACTGGCAAAAATAAATATTTTTTAAGATTTTGAATGAGTGGTTAAATGAAGGTTTTATGTATAAAGAATTATGTAGTGGAATACTTAAATTCATATGGAGGAAGGAAGATAGAAAACAATCAAAAAACTGGAGATCAATAGTAGTGAATAAGAATGGTTATTAGATCTTTATAAAAATAATACAAAAGAGATTTGAAACTAAAATGGAAAATATTATGGAAGATAGTATATATAGCTTAAAGAGGAAGAGTTCTCAAGAATCATTAATGATAGAGAAATTCTGGATGATATTATAAAAAGAAAAGAAGCGAAAATCATAATAGGAGACCTTAATATGGTAGCTGATACAGTTGGACATGAAATCATATCAGTAATAATGGAAGAATATAATATAAATTAGAAAATTATGTATGTCAGCATAAAGTAATAGTAAAGTAAAATACTTGTAAATGGCTGGTTAAGCCAAGATGTACATATGAAGAGCGGTATAAGACAGGGATAGCCAATGAGTTGTGTACTCTTTGCATTAGCTATTAATGTCATAGTATGCAAAATAAATTACAAAATGAAGGTGATGGGGTATATAACACCTGAAGAGTTAAGAATTCTAGTTCTGTTAACATATGCAGATGACATTATAATAATTGCAACAACACCATTTGGATAAAATAAGTAATAATTTGCACAAATGATTTCCTAGAGATGATAGGGGTAATGTAATAAAGATAAGGGGTATATATTTTAAATGAATGAAATTTCTGTGTTAGGTATAAAATTTGGGAATAAAGATATAAGTAGAATTCAATTGGAAAAAAAACAAAAGAAGAAATAAGACAAACCTGTCTTTTCTGAAAAACATATAAATCATTGTTCAGAAAAAAGGTTTATTTGATAAATTCAGTACTGATGGGGAAAGTAGCATAGTTAGCAAGTGTATTTATGTTGCCAACAGTATTTGAAAAGGAATTATTGTAGATATTTTTCATTTATATGGGTTCTAGATTAAACCCAGTAAAAAGAGGAGTTTTTTGTATGTAAATAAAGAGAAAGGAGATTTAGGGTTAATTAACCCAGTGGTATATGCTGCTTCATTATATTTGTACAAAGCGCTAAAGTGGGTAAATGAAAAAGATGAAAGATTAGTAATAAAACTGTATAAATATAAGTATGATACATTTGGGGGGTATGGTAAAAAGAGTAAAAGAGAAAAAAAGAGTATATAAATGAAGAAATAAAATGCTACCAAGAAAAAAATTGTGGAAAATAAAAATTCAATTTAAAAATTTTATTTCAGATTTTGTACCACAAACACTGACAGACATTTGCTAAACAAAGCAATACAGTCTCACAATGAAAAAAGACTTAGCATGAACAGTAAACTTATCTGCCCTTGAAGCTCTCATTCATTGAAATGGCATTAAAACCCACATTCAAAGAAAATGCATCTGGCCAGTTTTGGATTAAGCTCACCTTTGGGCTGTCTTCAAACCATGGGCTCCTTGCACACATTTTTAGGACCATGCATACATGCATGTGTTCTTTGATTCACCTTCCTGATTTTATTAAAGCATGTTCTGTGTATAATACAGCACTACTTGCTAGAGTGTGTTTAAATTTGCAGTTTTGAACATTTTTCCAGTAAGCAATGAAACAAAACGTATGAACCAATAATGACAGAACTACCTATTTCAGAACATTTCAACCATAAAAGGCCATTCAAACATCTCTCATTACAATCCACCAATATCAGTCAATATATACAATCTCTGCAGATTCCACATTATAAAAATATGATACTACTGAACAGGTTGCTGCTGGCAAACAAGTTTACTTTTCAGTGTTTATCTACAAATATAGTGCCTGTTGCCCTTGAAGAATAAATTGTGTATGTTACATAAAAAATTGGTAAGCTGGTAATATTGCAATAAGGAATGGCTGGCAAACCAGCAGCAGGTTCATAGTTACTAGGCATCTTATCCAAAGGAGGACATGCTCAGGAGTGCAGCACCATCATCCTCACATAAAACACACCATAGTATTACCAATCCATTAACATGGGGTGGGAGTACAATCCACAGCCATTTTCATCAAAGGCAAGTATATTTGCAACTAGCACAAACAGTGATAGCCATTTGCTAAACAAAACAGCTGCATATTGAAAACAGACTTAGCATGAGCAACAATAAATTTCTGCTCCCTTGAAACTCACAATGCTTGAAAATGCACTGAAAATCATAATGCCTTAAAAATGCACTGAAATTCATAATTCCTTGAAAATGCACTGAAACTCATAATTTCTTGAGCAGTCTGGTAGTTAGTGTAGAGGAGGATTCAGGTGCTTGACTCCTGTGCTTGACTCATGTAACCAAGGTACAGCGTTTAAGCCTGAGCAAGTGAATTAACTAGCCTGCCATCACTAATGAGGGTATTTCACATACACACACACACACACACACACACACACACACACACACACACACACACACCTTACTGAAAGGAAAGTATATCTAGTGTCTTGTCAGCTTTACATTTTATGGAAAAGAAGAAGTAGCAGGATGAATGCACTTCTCATCTCTTACATTCCATATGTGGAAGCTCTGAAAGAAGAAGCAGCAGGAATGCTTAAATCTGTGTGTGTGTGTGTGTGTGTGTGTGTGTGTGTGTGTGTGTGTGTGTGTATATGTGTGTCGATGTATGCAGGAAGAGGCAAGAACATCTGAATGTGCGTGCATCGATGCACACAGGAAGAAGCAGCAGAAACTTAAATCTGCATTGCATGAAGAGTGCGTTCTTATAGAAGACATTTAATTTATTTATTTATTTTAATTAAAAATTAAATGTTGTGGCAGCCCACCCTGCTAGCAAGCCCTAGGCAACTGTTTAGGTTGTCTAATGTTGGACCTGGCTCCACTCTTGGGTGCTTCTTTTATTCTAAGCTCAGAAGCATATTTTCCAGGCCTAACAGGTGGAGACAGCAAGACTAACATTAACATTGATTACACTGATAATGAAAAAAATAATAAACAAAAAATAGAAAACACAAGACCCCCCCCCCCCAACCTGTAAGGAGGTAATTAATATATTAGCATTGCTAATGAATGAAGAGGAAAAAAATAATTGATTCTTCTCAAAGAAGTGAATTCCTGAAGAAATAGCCTCAATTTTGCAGGGTCCCTATTGGATTACTGAAGTTCCAAAACTCTGAACATCATATGGCCGAGACCATATGATCAAAGTTTTAAAACTAAAATAAATAAATAAATATATATTTTTTACATTTTTGCAGGGGGAAAGCCCCCCTGTCCCCCACATCCCTGCTAATTAAATATACAAACTCCGAGATCACACTACAGTGAGGAAAACAGTAAATTTCACATTCCACGCTATACAGCGATCTCCATTCAAAACCTTTAAAGTTTCAAAACTTCGATCATATGGTCTCTGCCATATGATGCTCAAAGTTTTGAAACTTTGGTAATCTGATAGGAACCCATTTTGCAATACCTAGGCACACATAATATTGAACAGAGATGCAGACTTCAACATGCCAGCCTATTTATAATTGTCTTCCTTGTTTCATAAGTAGTATATTTAAAGTTGTATGTATAGCTGAAAATTAGAATATATCATTTCTTTTCTTTGTTCCTTTTGTCATTTATTGCTTCATTAATTCTCTTACTTTACTGTTGGTTGTTTTATACAAACTATTATGTGGTTTAATCTGATACCTAATTTCCATTTGTGCATTTTTATTCTTATTTTAGAAGGCAATATATTTTGTTCCCACTGTCCTAATACTAACTTTACATAAGATGGAGCTACTGATGTGTCCATTGCCACTCCTCTGATTTGTTGTTAATACTTGGAATTAAATACAAAAAAAATTCTAAAACTAAATCTATCAATATACATAACTTATTAATCCTTGTAGGAAAAATAAATAAATAAAAATGTATGTTGTAAAAAACCTGTCTGATGTAATCTACACCTTCTAATTGTGGAATACTGGTAAAAAGAGAATTTATGTCCAGTGTAAGTAAAATCATTTATTCAACAATAAAACAATAAGTTCTGATTTTGTCAAGGAAATCCCATGAATTCTTCAAATACAAAGGTAGAGTTTAACTGTGGGATTCAAAATGCTGTCCAGCTAATGAGCAAAACCTTCCTTTACACTGTCAGGGGCTTCATATACAGGTCTAAAAGGCGGTGGTGGTTGGTATGGTGATGTGTAGGGTTGGGGTTAAGAACAGCAGCATATGGAAGGGCTCTTGTGCATTAATGTGTATGGTACGTTTCAACAAAGACCTGCCGTGTGTATTCTTATGTCACACAGGCATTCAAACAATTAATGTTTTAAATGCTGCCAAGCACACTGTCTCTTCTGGTATCAAGATGTAAACCAAGCGTACTTTTGTCTTCTCCTGCAGTTAGACTTACAAAGGTTGCTTCTGTTTTAATACTTTATCTTCATTTCAATGTGCTTAACACATATTTAGTCAGTACAGTGGTGCAATGAGTAACGTTATCATGAATGTGGTAGGCAGAGTGATGAATTTTAAACTATCTATAGATATGTGTGTGTGTGATACCAAAGAAAGACCTGGAAATATACTGTTCATTTCTCTGCCTCGTAAACTCCATGTGTGGCAGCAGCTAGTCACAGAGTCACTGTAGGAGCTGGCTACAACTCATAAACTTGGGTGGAACACATATGGCTCTAGTAGGCCATGATATGCTTGAGAACCCAAAGAACTCTTTGTCCAGAATCTTAGGTGCATTTTTCTTGTTGTAAGTGAATGTTGCTGCAACAAACCCTATGATACATCATTTTTATACTAAGTCATATAGTGTAACTTTCAAATAGAAAACTTTACTACTTCTGGTATTTTATATTACTTTTGTTAACTCACCTTTATTTGATTAATAATTCTCAGCTGGTGTCAGGGATACAGTCTTGTATTTTTTACATTGTGCATTTTTTTCAATAACTGAGATCAGGAATACAGTAATATTTTAAAATGGTTTACCTTTGTGGTCTATATCTTTTAGTAGCACTGCATTTAGATGAAATCTGCAGTACATAGCCTGCCGACTTCTGGGTGAACAATGTAAATCAAGGTAAAGATGCACAATTTGTTATTTCAAATAACTGAACATTGTTGTCTGCCTTCTTGGATTTTAAAAGGAAGGCATTTACCAAATCATTTACTGCCTAGCACTGTCCTCTAGCAGTAATTAAATGTACAGTTTTATGCCAAAATCTCCAGAACAGCTGCTGCCAAAAATAGTACTGCCATCAGACAGGTCTCTGAAGGCTATTGTATGCTCAGCACTGATAAAGAGGCACACAATGGTTTCTGCCCTGAAATTTTCCCCCTTGATTTTTCAATACATTGACAGAAAAAGGTCTCATCCAAGATTGAAAGTGTCCTATAATAATTTCAAAAAATTTCCCCTGCAGAATCTCTACTCTTACTTCCACAACTGTTACAAACTCAACTGAAGGGAGCCCATACTACATGCGCTTTATGATCATATTTGTATCTTTTTATATAGTTCAGGAATGCCTACAATTAACTGCTTAATTTACAACACTATTGCTAACAATCTATGTTATATTTTTCCCTCCAGTACCTGATACTGCTTTTGTCCTTTTGTGTTAAAGATGCTTATTAAAATTATTTGTCTTACTTCCCTTTCTTTTCTACTTGTGACTCTGTAAACATTTGTTTGCAAGTCCTTACACTCATGTGACTTCCTATTGCCTGATTTTGTTTTCTTAATCTTTCTCTGATCTGGGTTTCTATCTGAGGTTCCCATTAACTCTCCCATTGAAATTTCCTCTTATCTGGAATTCAATCTGATCTCAGTAACTTTGCTATTTAACTTAACTTTGAATCACATAAACTATTGTATTTCTTGCCCCATATTCTTTGGGGTGCATGGAAGCTGTTTCACACAAAAATAGATGAAACCTAATTGTCTTTTCTGTTAATTAATTATAGTCTCAGGGTGGTAAAAAATAACCATCTAACGCTGACAACTGTTACAGAATCAATTGAAGGGAACCCACACTATATGCAATTTATTATCAGATTTGTATCTTTTTATATAGTTCAGGAATACCTTAAATTAACTGCTTAATTTACAACAATATTGCTGACAATCTATGTTATATTTTTCCTTCCAGTACCTGCCACTACTTTTGTCCTTCTGTGTTAAAGATGCATATTAGAATAATTTGTCTTACTTCCTTTTCTTTTCTACTTGTGACTCCATTCTACTTGTGCCTTACCCTCCTGTGATTTCCTATTGCTTGATTTTGTTTTCTTAGTCTTCCTCTGATCTGGATTTGTATCTGAGCTTCCCATTAGCTCTCCCATTTAAATTTCCTCTTATCTGGGATTCAATCTGATCTCCAGGATCCAGTAAACACACAATACTCATGTAATGTTTTTCTTCTTGATATGTAATGTTTATTACTTAATTGATCTTTTGATATTGCAAAAATGCTTCTATTTTTGTGATGTTATTGACTTGTAAAACTGCATTCTAAGTTTGTGATAATCTATATATCTACTATCTACTTGTATTTTAATTTCTGTGGAGCTTTTCTCCCCAGGACTCCGCTGAAAATGGGCCTCTGGCCCAGTTGGACATTCCCAGTCAACAAAATGTGACATTCCCGGTCAACAAAATGTAATAAAATAAATAAATAAAATCTCAGTAACTCTGCCATTTCACGTAAACTTTGAATTACATAAACTATTCTATTTCTTGCCCCCTTATTCTTTTGGTTGCATGGAAGCTGTTTCACACAAAAATAGATGAAACCTAATTGTCTATTCTGTTAAATAATTACTTAGCCTCAGGGTGGTAAAGAATAACCATCTATCACTGACAAATGTTTTTTTACTCTGTCCTTTGTAATGTTGGCCTGATTTATTCTCATTTAGCAATAGAGTCAACTTGCACCCCTCAGTTAGCATTACTTTGTCTCTTTTAATTGTTTATTTTTTTACTTTATCTCCTAGCTGAAATGCTTGTAGCATCCAGCCACATCTTCTCACAAGTTATGGCCCATACACTACATTAATACACCTCAATCACTATCTTTTTATCTAGTCATTGTCAGACATCATACTGTCTTCTTTCTCTTTTTAAGTTTTTGATCCTCAAATAAAGGTTGTGACACTCTTATGGCTAGCCTAAAATAAACCTACCAAGTAATGGTATATGGTTCAGGTTGAAATTTATTGTCAGTATTAGATAATACTCAAATCTAAATATCACATTCATAGCCCTGAAAATGAGTAGCAAAATGTTTATTTCTGAAAACTAATTTGTGAAGTAAGCATCGGAAAATTAGCAGGCAGAAATCTGTTGTCTACCCTCTTGGATTTTAAAAGGAAAGCTGCATAAATTACTGCAGTCATCCTTGGCTGGACTACTAGAATATATAATTTACCAAAACAATTAACTGCATTCTCAAGGTTGTCTAATATTCAGCTAGACTCTAATATATCAGTGATGGGCACTATATCATCAATACCTGTATTGAATTGTCTAGTCTGTTAATTACTTTATACAGAGCAGTTAACATGGTACCTGAAAAAGCTAGACCTATTGTGCTTACTAATTCCAGATGCTTAAATCACCTCTTAGTACCTATTTCCTCATTAAATTGATAAGGAATCTCTTGTTACTAACAACCCAAACTGCAAGGTATAATTTTCACTCTTCCAGGCTGAGATCCTTATCTAAGCAGTTATCTAGCCATTCCCACAAGTGTATCATTCTCTCTAGCACTATCATAGTAAAATTACAGTCTAAGAACACTGAGTCTGAGAACTTCACAGTTCTGTTTGGGATTTTGATTCTTGACATCTGTAAGAGTCAAGGTAAACTCTAAACCAGTTATTAGCTTTTTTTTTTCTCCTGACAATCAGACAGACATGTGACTGTACATGAACTGCCCATCTCATTATCTTGTCTCATGTCAGTTACTAACTATGTGGGCAGTACCTTAGCTTCTCCCTTGAGAAATATAATTATATATTTTTCAAGCTGTGTAAAGCTGAATGTCACAAAGTTCTCTGGAAATGCTCACACACACACACACACACACACACACACACACACACACACACACACACACACACACACACACACACACCTTACACTGCTAACTCGAGCAGTTGTTTGTCTCAAAAAGGTCACCTCCCTGTATCAACAGGTTATGCTCTAATTATGCTCTGCAAATCATTGATTAACCTCCTTAGATTAGCAGGTTACCCTTATATCAATTATACAGTGTTTCACTGACCCTGCAATAATTTCCTAATGGTAGGCCTTAGATAACAGGTACCCTGCTACCTCAATCTCTATAGATACAACTACTAAGGTCACACAAATTCAGAGAAAAATAAAAAGTAACAAAAAACAATAAATTGTATCCCTTCCCAAAGTCATGAAACAGAGGAGTACCTGAAACAAAACTAGCTCTAATGTACCAAAACATCAACAGTATGCAGAATCAATTTCACAGATGGAATATTCTGAGATACAATTAAGGAGTACACAGTAAATTGTAATGCTTCCACGTAGCTCTCATAGCTTATTTTTAAACTTGTGCTGATTGCTGACCTATAAACGTGCAGTAGGCTAGGTTTATTTTGTTACAGCCTGCTGTTTGCTATTTAAAACTGACGTTTTATGCACTGGCTAGGGCTGCTCAGAAGCAGGGCTGATATAATTAGCTCTGCCCAGGACTCTGTGCTGGCATATGACATGTACCAACAATTTTTGACAGTCCAAGAAAAAAATATGCTTTAAACTGTATTCTTTATTGTACTACAATATTTTTCTGTAACGGCAAGAAAATATATCTGACGTATGAGTATGGGAGGACATTTTAGTTTTTCATACATATAGAGTGTACACTGTGCATGTATAAAAGAGAATGCATACTGCAAATAAAAACTGCCATCATCTTTGGATATGATTTTACATTAAAAAATCTCCTTACTGATTTTGATACACCATAATAATACAGTACAACATATTTTGTTTTGAGCAAACAACTACAACTAAAATAATAATCTTCTCATACGTTAGAAATTATACGTCTTATCAAAAAAATAAATCACCAAATGTATTCTGTTACCCTGTTGTTCTTGAATCAATACTACTACACCATGCAGCATTATTTGTTATTAATTTCTCTTCTCTCATTTACTAGCTACTGTCAAAAACATTGCTAGCTACCCTACTGACGACCAACTTACTGAGCCCACACACTGAAAGTACTCTAATTTGTCAGTTATGGAAAATGTTACATGCCTTTAAATGTGTAGTTTGGCTGGGGTGTATATCACAACGTTGAACTTACAGATGTTCAATCATTGTAATATCGAACCAAAACCGAAAGCACAGAACAGCGATTTTTTTTTCCCAGGGAAAAAAATCACTTGTCCGTGACAAAAAAAATGTAACCTTAAACCTTAACTGAACTGAAGTGGGGGGCTGTGCCACCCACAACCCCACCCTACTTAAATATACCAACTCTGAGATTGGACCACAGTGGAGGAAATAGCAATGCCCCCAAAACGGCCCACCGATTTTTTTCCCTGGGAAAAAAGTCGATGTGCCGTGGCTTTGCTATTTTCCACTTTCAGATTTTAGGGTTCGATATTACAATGTTCTAACTTGTTTTAGTTCGACATTGTAATATAGACCCATTTGGCTCTATATTGCAGCATGGAATGTAAGAATAATTCTCACAGCACATAGCTAAAACCCAAGTCTGGGGATTCATAACCAAGGCATACACAATCACAGCCAAGCCAGCTCTAGTGACTAATGGCATTGCATGTGCAACGAGCAACAGTGCTAATCATAAGTCCATGCTGCCAGGCACGTGTAAGCAATGAGGAGCCTCTCATCATGGCAGCAGTACAGGCCTATGGCTAGATCCTGGTAAACAACCCCACTGCCACATTAAAGTGCAAGAAGCTGATGTAAATAATGACAGAATTAGAGCACCCCAGTAGTCGATGCAAGCACATGTACATAGTTGTATAACATTCATGTAATCAACAGCAACATATATATCTATATATATAAAATACACACACACACACATATATATATATATATATATATATATATATATATATATATATTAGTGAGTGTGTGAAAGTTAAGTACCACTGACAGCTGAGGGGCTTTTGGGTAAAGACGAGGTTGTACTTAAGAAACAGAACCCATAGAGATGGAGAGCATAAAGTACTAAGAACATAATTTTTGCAAAAGTAGAGCTGAGACGGTGCTATGACAATATGCGAGTTTTGAGTGCGAAACCTACACAAGAATGGTGGGATACAATAAAGTAGCATGATATACCAACCTGCACCAGTCCTGACATTATCACAATGTTATCACTGGACTTGTACTACACCACTGAATGTCATTAAAGAAGGAATATATGCTACCACAGTTTATCGGCAAGGTGAGCTGCTACAGGATTCAGAGTAAACATAGTCACAAAATACATATATCATGCAAATGTAGCCTAGGTGCAGACAGGTGTCCAAAAAAGACAGGGTTCATGGGAATCAAACCTATGACTTTGTTACTGAATGTTGTCAAGTGAAGCCAGTGCAGCAATTAGAATAAAACGGGTCATAAAACATATATATCATGGAAATACAGCACAAGTGCAGAATGCAAACTGAATATCTTTAAATTTAAATTGGGCTCGGTATGTTGAGTACTTGAATAATTGAAACAGCATTTTTATGTGAAAGCTTGTATGCATATCTTGTTGTATTAAATTGTCATAAACTTAACTGCGTTTTTTTAGATGTTCGAACATTTCAAACAAGTTGGTGGATTTTGTATAAGTTGTATGTGTATGGTAAATAATACTTCACTGCATTGTTCCATAAAACAACAAATTTGAACAATGCTGTGAGCTTCCTGTGTAAAGCTGTTAACCACTGTTCCACATTTCGGAGACTAAACACAGAGTTAGGATTATGTTGTTGTTTGTGTTTTCGGCTTTTCCCGGTTAGGGATTGCCACAGCGGAAGTCTGGTCCGCTAATGATTGGCAGTCGATTTTTATGGTGCCGAGTTGCCAGCCCGACGCCCAACCTTCAGTGAAGGCACGCCCATTCCCGCATGTCTTTCGAGGCCACTCGACCACGAGGAGGACATGCAGACTCCACACAGAAGGCACTCCAGCTGAGAATCGAACAGGAGAACCTCTTGCTGTAAGGCAACAATGCTACTGCTGTACCACTGAGTTAGGATTATACTGTTTATCAAATACTGTTTTTTGAAAAGCTGAAAAAGATTATGATTATGTTGTTTCTTTATTTTTTGTTGACTTGCACACATGCATAGCCAACACATTGTTTTAATTAGTACTGGTGGTTAGTGAGTGGTCAAGATGTACACAGTGTGGAATAAATACCTGGATCAACAGTAGTTATCCACTGTCTGATATCACATACAGACAAATGATAACAGAGGGGAAAGGACAGATTCCATTAACATGATCCTTGAACCATAAAGACAATGCTGAGAAGTCATCAGTTTAATCCATTTAAGTAATGAAGTGTGTGTTTTTTCATATACCAATATATCACCTCAACTTAGATGCCAGACCACATTATTGCACCCCCAAGAGAATACATAAAAAAAAAACAGGAAAAAGGAAAGGGTGTATCAGCATGCTCCTTAAACCATGGTTCAGATGAACTGCTATATCAGATAAACTATTTTGAGACAAACGTCCTGGTCCAAAGGCAGCAGGATGATTTGAAAGAATTGCTTGCTTAAACCAGGATTCAAACCTAGACCCATCAGCTCACCATTCTGACTGCTCATCCACTAACTTACTGAAGCAGCTGAGAACTGGACAAAGTGCTGGAGAATCATGTCTCACTCGCACTGGGATGTCTTATCCATCCTATCCCCAACCTGGTGTTCTCCTCCCTTTTGTGTGTATGCTCTCCCTTGTTTGTTGCCCAGTCCTTCCCATCACCATTGTCCTTTAGTGTTCCTTCAGTCTGCCTGATGTCCCCTAATCCACTGTGCTGCATTGTGTCAGTACCTCCCCTGGCAGTCAAGTCTATTTTCTATGCTTGTGTATAAGCTCTGCTACCTACCTCAACTCTCATATTATTCCTTTACTTCCTTCCCCACCTTATCTTCTTAGATTATAGTAGGTACTAGACTAGCTGTCCTTCTGGGCAATTTTAAGCCTAGCCAATTTCCCTCAAAGGTGAGAATCAAACCTTGTACCTTCTGTCTGTCAGGTAAATACCTTAACCATTATGCTAACAATATAGTAAATAGGCACCTGTCTCCCCAAAAATGTTATCCTACATTTTCTTCCCCCATCATATTCATTCCCTGGCAGTTTCCCTTCTTTCTGCTTGTTTTCCCCATTTCCAGACTGTCATATACTCCCATTTCCACCCTTTAATCTAGTGAAAAATACATTTAAAAAGTGCTTTGAACCCCTTAAAGCTGATAGCTTCCTTTCCTATCTTGCTTCTCTGTCTGCATGAACATGTTCAGCCGCATCAACACTCACACATGTGCTATGTTCCTGAGATTTAATAATCACATTACTTAGCCACCCCTGGATACGTGCTGTTGCCACACACTCTGCTCTGGCAGCAGGCAGGTTTCTTAATTAGCTGCTATTTTCACACAGTTTTTTCGCTAAGTTATTTGTCAATAAGCTTAGAGCTGCATCACTCCCAAGAGGTAAACAGAGGCTGACTAGCTATAATCACATGTATCGTGTTTTTGAATCTCAGGGCAAGTGTTTGCTGTTTTTTTTTTTTTTTTTTTTTTAATAAGTGAAACAGCCACAATTCTAGCTTAACAGTACCACATTTTTTTTTCCATCTGTAGGGCCACTGTCATGGGTAGTGCTTCAACACTCCTACCATCTATGAGCTTTATCTATCTTCATACAAGCCTTGCTTTCCTTAATCTTAATGTATTTCTAATAGTTTGTAGTACTTCTGATCATTCTATATTGATAGATATTTGTGTTCTTCCAGTGTACTCCATCTATCCTCCCAATAATCAATCGATTGTAGACAGATGTACTATATTCTTACTTTACTTTACTTTATATTGCCTTACGTATTGTTTATATGTTTCCCTTTAGTGATGTTGTATCTGTACTACAGAACTCTTGTTGTTTGATCATTGTACTGTTAGATTTTATATTGTAAAACCTTGTTGTGTTCTTGACTATATGGCCTGGATCATGCCTGAAAAGGGTCAGCAGGCAAGTGCATCTACCTGGTTAACAAATAAAAATAAATAAATAACATTTTCTAAGTGACTCGCTACATATTTCGACCCTCACATGCATCCAACTTCCTTATTTGTTTGCTTTATTATTTCATATTTTACCAATTGGTGATACTCAGATGAACAGGGCACATGTTAGTGAAACCCCAAGGAAAAAAAAAACAAATCTAAGCAATATAAACAAAATGGAAATGCATCCAAACATATCAGGTCATACAATGCAAAGAAGTCGGTTCATGCAAATTTAAAAATAGAAGCAAAATGTTAGTTCATATAGATAAGACAAACAATACAGTGCAGGGTAAATAAAACTATTACACTCAAGTAAAAAGACATAGGCATGGTGTAAAAAAAACAAAATGGATTGCAAAGCATGAAATAATTAATAGCTTACCACAAATGCAGGAAAAAGCATCAAACAAAAAGGGCTAAATATATAAAGACTAAATGCAAGAGAAGAGGAAAAGAGAAAGGCAGTATAAACTCTTAAGAGGAAGAAGAAAAAAAGGGCTAACAATAACAGTACTAAGACAGAAAATGAAAAGGGAAAAGGAGAAACTAGAAGAAAATGTTTAAAACTGAGAATAAATTGAGGAAGTAAGAACTTGCATACCATTCAGAGCAGAAGTAGCATCAGTAAGAAGTACAAGGATGGCAGAAATGGCAATGTTTTAGCAGCAGGGCCAATTGTACAGCTATCGGGATTTTTATTCACATTTAAATTCTATAAAATTGCAAGTTTGTTTAATTTCATCAAATGTGGAATTAATGTTGTACAGACAAAGTCCTAATTGCAAATCAGTTAATCCGAGCTCAAGTAGCAACATGGGCAATGGAGGATATAGCTGGGGAGGGGGAGTGAGCATTGGCTCAACCATCCTGGTGGGAGTGTGGTAGCTTGGTTTGCTGCCATACCAACATCCGGAAGAGGCTAGGTGCACACAGCATGTCGTATATGAGCCATGACATGCACTTGGGTCTGCTAAATAACATACATGTACTGTAATCCTCATCATACACGAATGGAAGCACTTCAGTGGGCATGAGCATCAATCTGGTAAGCAGGAAAGTGCTAGAAGGCCATCAGAACAAACACAGATAGGTGACAGCATCGTGATAATCGGTCTTCACCTCTAAATTGGAGAGCAAGTGAGTCCAGTAAATATTTCTGGGGTAAATGATCTGTATGTTCAAAGATAAAGGAATATTAAAAAAGAAACAGATTTATACAGATCTACTAAAAGTGCTCAATTCCCAGCTACTTGCGGACCAATATCTTGCAGCTCATATTGGCTGTTTCTCACACTCAGACTTAAATATGTGTTCAGGCATGGTGTGGCAGCTTTGTGGAGAAAGTGGAGATGCCGGTTGCTACTCAAACACATACTGAAGTTCTAGTACGGTTAAGTGCAACAGCTATGAGGAGTCACTGGGATGGGATGAGCATTTAGCTAGGGCACAGCAGTGATTACGAGGGAAATTTAGGGAGCATGAAGGGAGTTTAGGATTAGGGAGTGATTTGGAAAGTTAGGTTTAGGAAACAATTGAGAAATTTAGGTTTAAGGAATGAGAAAAAGTTTTAGGGTTACGGTTATGGAGTAAAGAATCAGATTAGGGTTAAAGACTAGGTGTGAGTTTTAGGGTTACGGTTATGGAGTAAAGAATCAGATTAGGGTTAGAGACTAGGTGTGAGTTTTAGGGTTACGGTTATGGAGTAAAGAATCAGATTAGGGTTAGAGACTAGGTGTGAGTTTTAGGGTTACGGTTATGGAGTAAAGAATCAGATTAGGGTTAGAGACTAGGTGTGAGTTTTAGGGTTACGGTTATGGAGTAAAGAATCAGATTAGGGTTAGAGACTAGGTGTGAGTTTTAGGGTTACGGTTATGGAGTAAAGAATCAGATTAGGGTTAGAGACTAGGTGTGAGTTTTAGGGTTACAGTTATGGAGTAAAGAATCAGATTAGGGTTAGAGACTAGGTGTGAGTTTTAGGGTTACGGTTATGGAGTAAAGAATCAGATTAGGGTTAGAGACTAGGTGTGAGTTTTAGGGTTACAGTTATGGAGTAAAGAATCAGATTAGGGTTAGAGACTAGGTGTGAGTTTTAGGGTTAAAGTTATGGTTCTTGGAGGTCTATGTTGTTTACTAGGCTCAGGTTATGGGATGCTTATGTAATTCACTAGGATCAGGCTACACAGAGGTAGGGCAGTTGCTGTTTAGAGCAAAGTGAAAGTGAGCCTTCAGCTGTCAGCTAATAGTATGGGAGAACTAGTAGTAGACCCAAATTCTAGATGCCACCAATGTACTTACAGAAGATTCTGTCACCAAAACCAGTAATATAAGAGGCAAATGAAGAATGGTAAAGTCCGCCTTGCTTTGTGACATAGAGGGATAAACTCGGACTATGATCCAGTTGACCAAAGTTTGATTAGCGGTTTAAAGTGATAAAGATTTGGGTAGGGGAGGATGGGAGTAAACGGCAGATGCCATTTCACTCACCCTGGGGGAGGGAGACAGCTCAACATGTTTCAATTGTAAAAGGTATTCTTCATACAGCAATAGTCAGGGTATGTGCTTTGTCTCTGCCAAGTCACATGGTAGCTTTCATGTGTCATGTGAAAGAATCTGGATGCATTCAGTTTCATCTATAAGCATACACACAGCCACAAATGTGATATGGTTATTGGCAGAGAAAATTTATAAAAAGGGTAGAAGATTCTTTTAAGATGACAGTGACAGAGGTGAAGGTCCAATTCCTCTGTGTCTTTCACCCCACTACTTACATGAAATGGTAGTACCCAATGTCATATCCCTGATATAAAGAAAACAGTCCTCATTTTTCCTGTGAAATAAAAGTGGATCATTATTGTCTCCTTCAGCACCTCCAGTATTTGCCATCTGAAACTGATGGACCCTTTTCTTCAATGGCAGGAGAAGTGTTCATTCTTCATTCACTGTTGCAATCTGAGTTGGTTGTTCAAATCATGTTTCTTCAGACTTGATAGCCAAATGCAGACACCAGGAAAACAGACTTGACGCATTCATGCTCTTGACTAACATGGCAGGTAGTAAAGCCAAGACAGAACCATGTGACATCTGCCATGCACAGGAGCCTTATGTGCTCTTCTTAAAACTATACTGAACTAAAAATTACATCCCTTATGCTAAAGGCATTAAGGATTATACAGGGAATAATAAATACTCTACATTATTCCAGGAAAGTCACATGATATACATTCAAACAGTTTATGCATGCATGTGGAAATAAAACAAAGCAATTCTTCTTATGCAATGGAAATTTACAAAACACATCTTTGTGATAACATATTACAATATTATTCCATCTGAATAGCTTCTTGATTTCTCTCCCAAATCTAGATACTTTACAGAATCTAGCATTGCTCTAGATGTGGTCATAGTATGCACAACAGTCACACCTGGTAAAGTCTCCGGCTAACATGCAACAGACTCATCCAATTACTCAGATGGCAGATTGGCTACTACAATGTCACGCTCATGGTAACAGTGTATCTTTCCAACGTGTCTTTCTCTAACAACAAAGTCACTTCCTGGACAAAACTATCCTGTTCTGTTATTCTTTCATTAATTTCATTATAATGAGTTGAGAACAGTCCAGTCCTGTATAACTGCCTATGATTATGCTTAGGCCTTAGTCCATCTCTGGTTTCAGTGATGAAGGACCTTACTTCTTTACCCTCTGGTACAAAATTTCTAATATGACACATTTGGTCCTCAACCTTGAGACTTGTGGGACAGTCATTGTACAATTCTGCTAGACAGATTACTTTTAGAGCTGCTACAATATAAGAATTCAGCTGGGTTAACATCAGAATCATAATGGAGGGGCAAATAGAATATTTGAATGGAGAATACTGAAAATGGCTAACACTACTTTGATGTATATCAGCTGAATATATATTCTTAAATAAGGCAATTTTCCGTCAAAACTTGCAGTGTGGTAAGTTCTTAATACCAATTCATGAAAACTGATCAGCTGTCACCTTTGTCAGAGCCAAGCCAAATTGTAGTTTCCTAACCCAGAAAAGGAGATCTTTATACTCTGCTAAACATACCCCCCCCACACACACACACACACGCACACACTGTATCACGTGTGAATATTTTTATTTTAAATATTCATTTATTGACAAAATAAATTAATTTACCCACAGAAAATAGTTTTAGCACTGAAAAAGACAAATGTAAATGGACCAAAAATAGTCAAGAAATAATAACAAATTGTGTTGCATTTGCATGAAGTACTACCAAAACTCTTGGATCAAGGCCTATAAAAACATAAGAGATTAACAAGAACATGTATAACAATGTAAACATTAACTCCATTGTGCTGCAAAAATTTGAAGTACACTAGAGGTTTTAATTTTTATTCTCAAGCTTACTGAGGCATTTCCAGTCTGATTTATCCAGAAAGGATTTAATTCTGAGGTAAAAGTAGAAAAAAGTAAGGACTGTTCTTTTCCATTATTGGACCTCTTTCCAAGGTATGGGTCCAGTCAATTAGAAGGCTTTACAGCTGGAGGAAAACTTAGAGAGGCTGTTTTGAGGGGAAAGCTGAGATGTCTGCACTGACTGAACGTCTTTGTACTGCAGCTCAAAAATAGAAAGGACTTGTGCAAGGGGAAGGCAACACTGCAGGATGAGAAGCCTGTATAAGAGCCAAAGAGCTGTAGTAGTGGGCACTGGAAAGAACTAGAAGACAGATAATATGTAGAAAGTAGACATAGTACTGTCTGTAAGAGGAAACTATGAGCATGACATGGTAAACTTTGATGTAGAACTGTTTGTGTTATCCTGCAGTTGGTTGTAGTTAAGAAATAAGGGTGGCAAGAGTGTATTCAACTGCAGAAATGAAAGTTCACATATCTGGACCTTTCCTAGCTTTAGAACAAACCAATGGTGCTGTAAGCAGCCTTTAAATGGGTACTGAGCTCACTTTTTATATTGACCCAATACAGGATGAAGAAGTTTAGGTCAAGCCAGACACTTACATATACAGATGGGATGTACAAATCAGCAGTGATGTTATACAGCTGGTGCATTCTGTTTAGGCCTGATGTAATATTGGTATGTGTGCTAAAGTCTTTAAGGCTGATGTAGAGGAAAGACAGATGTGGCAATGGACATCTTAATGTGACTCTACAATAGTGCATTAAACAAGAATTAATTTAGGGTCAAAGTCAGATGAATTGTGGGAATGAGCAGAAAGGGTACTCTTGGACTAGTAAGAGCATAGAAGAGCTCTGCCACTTCTGTTACCGGGTATTAAACTGATGCAGGAATCAAAGTTTGACTAAGCATTGAAGGAGCTGGAGAATTATGGTTTCACACAGTGAGAAAGTGCAAGGTACATGACAAAAAAACATTGGCTGGGTAGGAACAATAAATCAAAAACCCAACATTCTACAAATCTTAAAACACTGAATTTATTTTACTGATCTGATGAAAAATACTTCACAAAGTTCTTCAGTGCAAATATAAAGTTCCAGATATCCTTTTCTATTTATAGAAAAGGACAGAAATATGTGATCAGTTAAAGAAACAAAAAGAAACCTTTAAAAAGCTCTTTTTAAATGGAAACCAATCTATTATTTGCATTCAGCGGGGAGATGCCAAAAGAAATTGAATTGCACATAATATAGATCATATTACAGAAATGATAAATTACACTAACAGTTCAGCTTGATTACAAATACAGAAAAAAATCCAAGCAAAAAATAGTGTGCAACTGCCACATAATAAATACTTCAAAAAGCCCTGAGGGAAAACAAAAGCTGATAAAATGTATTGGAGGACAGAGCTGCTGCTTGAACAAGTACTTGTGAAACGTGTTAAACCAGCAAAACTGCAAGTGCAAATATATATGTATAAAAATGCAGAAGATGAAGACAAAAGATAAAAACAAGTGTGTATTGCCATCCTATGGACAAATACTTAACAACAAGAATAGTTTCACATTCCTAGAAATAAATGAATATTTAAAAAGTTACAAAACAGATTAGTTACTATCCAAAACTATTCTTTCAAATTCAGTAAACCTGTCAATATAATTTTGCTATGGCCATATCTGCATTTTTTTCAGTCCCAATGAATGCAAAGGTTGCTGTGGGATGTGACTTAGTGAGGCTCAACAAGGTATCACTTTCTTTTCAACAACAAATGTCACTGAGGTGTTCTGTGTTCATAAACTTAGGCAATCTGGATGTGTTGTCTACATAGACGGTCCAACAAGTGCAATCAATATCTATACCTATATCTATAAGTGATCAGATTTTCTAGTATCAAATACTCACATGGTGTTAACAGAGGAGAAATATTTTGTATTACAGACATAGTGACAGTTAACATAATTGCCACAAGACTTACAGCTGTTTGTCAGAGGGCCTTAGGCCAAATCTTTTATAATATTTTACTAAAATGACCAGTACTTCATCCTTCCTGTAGGTGAAGTAGCACTTGTTTGGTAAAAAAGATTTCATAATTTTATCCTTTAAAAGAATAAGCTAATACTCTAATTTTAAAATAATTACTCCTATAGACAGAAAGAAAAGTCAAACCAAACCTGTTGGAGTAAGATGCTTGTTCTACTATAACACATCTCCTTTATCTGTCTGAAGCTAAGTCTGGTCACAAGTACCCTGGAGCAAGACCTTATCATAATCTCTATACAGAAAATGATGAGAATTTTTTTATGGCCTGTTCATAGTCACAGGCCAGTGTACATGTCTACTTACACCTCAGAAACTGAGATTTTGGAATGTTATGGGTCATGATACTGATGTATTTATTGCACATCAGTAAGTCAAATGGCATCAGAAATACTTGGTCTAGGAATATAAACCTCTTCTGTAACATCAGCAGAATGGTTTAGAGGGATAAGTATATCTCACAGAGGACACCACTACTCAGGAACAGAACAAAGTACATCCCTGTCCATATTCAAGCACAACTTAGATCTATGGATGGAAAACAGAAAATTTACCCCAGGACTACCCCTTGCATTACTAATGGACATAGATAGCTCCTAAATGCTTTATCCCATACATGGTTCCCCTCCAGTTATCTGCAGTATGATCCCAGTTATTCTTATTAAGAGTAATATAGAATTATCAATCATGGGATAGATAAGGACATTCTATAACCAAATGTGACAGGTTCATTTGAGCACAAAAAGGGAAATTGTCTAGGCTTAAAATGGCCCTCAAAGGCAGGTAGCCTAGTACTTAGCTATGATCCTATGAACCTATGAGCAGTGGATAACAGCTATTACAGGTAGAGATCTGATTCTCATTATGGTTAATTTATAATTATTGACCATAGGTTCATAGGTAGGTACTAGGCTATTGGCCCTAGGGCCTATATAAGCCTAGCCAAACAGTACCCTGACTTTTGCCACCCAAGAAAATTATTTTCCTGTGCCCCTGTCAAGCAGAGCCATAGAAGTGATCCCCGGGATGAATTTCCTATCTCCTATCCAATCATCAAGATTTTTCTTGAAGAGTGCTAATGAGGAGTTTTGTTTGATATAGACAGGTAGTTTGTTCTAGAGTATGGGAAGTCTCTGGGACAGCAGTCTATCCCTCCGGCATGTTCTGTTTATTGTGGTGACAAGGTTTAGGTCCCTAGAGCGTGTAGCTCGGAGGGATTGGGATTTCTTTAAGTGGAGCATGTCCAACAGCTCTGGATATGACATAGCTTTGTAAGTTAGGCAGAGATTGCCTCTGAGTAGGCAATATGCGACATAGTAAAGCTAGGGTTTTTTGAGACGGTCTGCGTAGGGCATCAGTTTGAGGCCGGTAATCCTCTTTGTGAGGTATTTCTGTGGCCTTTCCAATTGTTGTAGATGTCTTGTGAAGTACATACCAAAAGGGGCGTTGTACTCTATAATGGGTCTAATGAGTGATGAGTAGAGGGGAACAATGACCTCTTTTTTCCTGGATGAGAAACCTTTTGTGATGAGGTGTGCCATGTAGAAGGATTTCCTGACTACTGTGGCGATGTGATTATCAAAGGAGAGACTACTGTCCACCTGTGTCCCAACATCTCTTATCACACTTTCAGTGTTAAGTACACTACCGCCTATGTGGTAGTTCAGGGGTACAGATTTTTACTAAAAGGGATGACAATGCACTTTTTGGCATTGAGCTTGAGGCCATGGCTTTGACACCGGGCATCTGTCTCAGTGAGGCCCTTTTGTAGGATGTCCACATCGTTAGGAGTTTTGATTATGGCTCCTAGTTTGCAGTCATCTGTGAACTTTGTTAGCCAAAGACCTTCTGTGTTAGCCTGTACTTCAAAGAAGTAGATACCAAACAGGAGAGGACCTAGGACTGAACCCTGTGGTACTCCACTTGTCACTGGTCTGAAGTTGGATTCACAGTCTGCTACTTTCACAATGTGGGTTCTGTCAGTGAGCCAGTTGGCAACCCATCTTGTGACATAGGGATTTATACCTAGTTTAGTGAGTTTATGTATAATTCCAGACTGGGGGATGGTGTTGAAAGCCTTGGCGAGATCTAGATCTGTGTGAACCACCTTACCCTCATCTATGGCTTTGGTGACCGCTTCAAAGAAGTCTATCAGATTTAGGGTCCAGAATTTGGGGATTACCAATGTCATTGTTTATAAGTTCCATGATGATACGTTCCATAGCCTTGCAGACCAGGCTTGTCAGGCTAATGAGGCGGTAGTTCCCAGGGTCTGTGGTGGCTCCCCCTTTGTGGAGTGGGATAACTGTTGCTGTGTGCCATTCAGTGGGCACAAAGCCTGAGGTGAGGCTATGATTGAACATGGTACTTAGGTACCCATGAGATGGGTAAAGCCATTATCTAACCAAATGGGTTAATTTGAGTACCAAAAGGGAAATTGTCTAAGCTTAAATTGGCCTGCATGGGCAGATAGCCTAGTACTTACCTATGAACCTATGAAATTCCTTGAAAATATTTTATGATACAGGAATGTCACCACAGAACCATCTAAGATTTATGTGACCATTATGTCAAAGATCGATCATCATCATTATCATCATCACCCCCCATTTTTCCATTTTCTACATGGGACCAGAGTGTCATATCAACTGTTATGATTTTTCTTGACTCAATGCCACTCTCCTACCTTCTTTGACAGTCATGCCTGAGTGTCACAGGTCTTCTCTCACATACTTCATCAGTCTCTTTGCTGGATGTCCTTGTATCCTCTTACCTTCTTCCTTTCTGTTGTAAATCTTCTTCAACCGATTGTCTTTGCTTTCCTACACATGTGCTCAAACCTCTGTCATCTGTTTTCTTTGACCTTCTCTGCAATTAGAGGCACCTGGGCTTCTGCTCTGATGTCCTCCTTTCTTCATCTGTCCCACTGTGTGCAACCTACCAACTATCTCAGTCACATCATGTCACCTATAGCTTTCACAGATTCTCTGCCTTCATTGCCCAGGTTTCTGTTCTGGTTGCTCCACTGTTTTATGCACCTTATTTTTCAGCTTCTTTGACATTTTTTACCTTTGTCACACACTACTCTGACACTCTGTGCCAGTTGGCTGCAATCCCTCTAACCCCAGTGCTGACCTTCTCATTCAGACATCCCTTCTCCTTAAACACACCCACCAAGATATATGAAGCTGTTAACCTGTTCCACTATTTTCCCATTCTATCTCAGTTCCCAGCTTCTTCTGATTTCTCCCATTTGCTGCCATTACAACTGTCTTATATGTACTCAGCTTACTCTCATATGCATTCAGTTTTGCATCCCATTCCCCTATCTTTTGCTGAAGTTCTTGTTCAGAGTCCGCCTGTAATGCCACATTGTCTGCATACAGCAACTACATTGATATGTCCCCTCTGACCTGTTTGCTAATGCATTCCATGACCAGTATGAACAGCAATGGGCTTAGAATTGAACATTGATGCACTCACTCCCATCGGAAGCCCTCTTTGACTCTGAACACTGTTCATTCTTGTGTCATTGGGTCTTTGTACATAGCCTGCACTAATTCTACCATTGTTTCTGGGACTTCAGTCTATCACTGGACTACACAAATCATCTTTCTTGGGATCTTGTTATTTGCTTTCTACAAGTCTGGAAATGCCCAGTTGGACCCTTTCCTCATCTCTAGCTTCTTCTCAACTATCCGACTCACTAAACATCGGGTCAATTGTGGTGCATCCTGATGTGAATCTGGACTGCTCATCTCTCATCTTACTTTTTACTACTCTGTGGATTTGTTTATCAATCACCCTCTCCAGAACTTTCATGCAATGTAGAGGAATATGATATGTCTACACTCCCCAAGTTGTTAATGTCCCCTTTGTTCTTGTACACGTAACACTAGTATGCCTATTCCACAGTCATATAGGATATGAATTTATCTCTATTCTGCTATAAGCACCCTCAGGAGCCATTTCTCCCCTGCCACACTGAACATCTTGATAATATCTGCCATGACTTCATCTGAGTTTGTTGCTTTCCCTAACTTCACTTTTCTTGGTGTTTTTCTTACTTCATCTAGGGTTGGCTCCTCTTCTTCTTTCATCATAGGCTGTGTTTATGGAAGTGCAGCTTCTGTGGGATTTTCTTTGTTTAGAAGCTGTTGGAAGTAATCCTTCTGTCTGCCTTTGATGCCCTATAGACTAGTGAGCAGATTGTTGTTGGAATCCCTTATGAAGGGTATCTGATGACTATCTTCTTTATCATTCTGTCATTGCTTTGCAGCTTCCCAGAAGCTAGTAGACTGCCTTTAATGCCTTGTTCTTTGCTATTCCAACTGCTGTTTTAGCCAACCAGTATTCCTTCCTAGCTTGTTCCATCTTTATCTCCGACTCTTTCCTGCACTCCTTTCTTTTGATAACTTCCTGGACTTCAGCAATCCAACCCAATCGTTCTTTATGCATCTTAGTGTCCACCTGGCTTGGCTGAATATCTGTTCTATAGTGCTTGCACGTGCTGGTTTTGAGGAGCTGCCATTCTTCTTTTTCTTCAGCTCCACCTGTTTCCTCTTCTTTCTGAGGTGCTAGACCCTGAGTATTTCCTTGAACTCTTGAGCTTTCTCTCCAGTCAACTTGTACGTCTTCAATTTAGTCTCTGTTGACCCTCAGAGCCTTCTCTGACCACTGCTTGCAGCTGATTGTTGTAACGAGTGGTTTATACTGTGGTCCGACTGTTTCATTGGACATGACTCCAGATGAGTTGCATGTCGGCTGCTCTTGTATGTTATCTTGTATATGATCATGTGACTATCTCTCTTGCTGAGCCATGTGTTTGCCACCATCAAGCAATTTGCAGGACAGAAGTCTAGGATGGTCTTTCCTTCTTTATTCCTGTTGCCCCACCCATGTAGACCCAGGCGGTCATCATTTTCCTCTTTTTTCTGTCCTAATATCTGCATTCAGGTTCCCCCATTATAAACAACAACTCATGTTGTCTTGATTTATTTATTAGGTCCTGCAACTGCTGTCTGAAGACAGCCTTTCCTTTGTTATTACAACCTTGCTGTTTGGCACAGACTGAGATTATGAATAATGCCCTATACTTACACTGGAGACTGATTTGCATGAGTCTGTCACTAATTTTGATGATGTGGATCACTGTTGTTTGAACTCTCACCCTCACTACAGCTCCTATACTATTTCTAGTCAATCCTCCACTGAATAGTTAACTCTGGATACCATCCCATGTGGTTCTGCTACACTGCCCTTCCTTCTTGTCTCCTGGATGCAGAGGATGACCAGCCTCCGCCTTACTATCATGTCACACACTTCCAAGCGGCATCCTGTCAGTAAACCTATATTGTTTGCACAAATCCTTAGTTCATGTTGGCAGGTTGATTGGTTTTAAGTCATGCTTTTGCTCAACACAGTTACCCCAGGTAACCTAAGCTAGGCAACCAGACACCAGTCAGCCAGTGGCTTATTGACCCATGACTACTGGACTTTATGGCAGGCACACACTAGCCAATAGGGGCACCTGGACCTCTCACACCATTAGCATGAGTCCCTGGTGTAGGTGGGGGTAGGCCAGGTTTTCAACCCATTTATCACCAGAAAATACCCATGCCCATTTTTGGTGACAATAGTTAACGCAACTAAATCCCCAACAGCCAATTTTTACACCATCAAGTGGCTAGCTCTGATACTGCGCCCTGTCTGTTATCCATATTCTTCTATCTAGAAGATACTGCGCATCACAGTTCATGTCCAAAGCAGTTAGTCTGTACAATTCTTTGCATAAGAGGCACTATCTAGAGTCTGTGCTGCTGCCTACAACTCCATTCTTTGGTTAGTCTGAGGTAGAAAACACCCAGCATGTTTTTGGGAGGTGGGAGAAACCCCACAGAGACACAGCAAATACCCCCATTTTGTAATAAACCAGATATCAAAATTATTACTGTTTAAATAGTTGAAAAACTTTAATAACTGTAACTTCAGAGAGTGGTATTAGCCAGCAGTCATATAAATAGCTTCTTCTCGTGTCAATATTTGCAGGATCAGATTCTGTTAATAATGATAGACAGACAAGGTCTCAAGATAGCCCATTAATAAATCAATGTTAATAGCAGCAAAAGAAGCCTCCATAACTGTGTCCTGTAGCTGTAAATAGCACCTGGTTTTAAAATAAAATAATTTTCTCTGACACATTGTCTGGTTTATAATAACAGAACTGGGATCAACACTGTACAAATTCGAAACTTGTAACCAATAACTAAGGGCTTTGAGACCAGTAGAATGCAGGATGTTAATGTGCAAGAATTTCATATCAAGGGTGTAAACAAAGGTTCATATGTTCATTGGTAAGTACTAGGAAATCAGTCTGCAGACCATTTCAAGGCTAGCCAAAAAAAAAAGCCTATTCAAAAGATCCCTCTATCCTCAAGGATGGCAAAACAAGACAGACCAGGGAAGAATTATCTAGGCTTACCTTGAAGGCAGAAAGGGTGCTACTGTACTTAACATGTACTGAAAGTCTGTTCCAGAGGTGAAGGCTACATTGAGATACGAATGTACCACATTAGTGTGACTTATTTATCTGCTGATGATGGATTAGTATCTGAAGCACCATTAGTTCTATGAAGGAAGAATAGAACCCACAGCCTTCTGATCTCCCAGCACCAATGGCATGTGTGCTACCTGTTGCACTACTAACACTTGCAAGCTCCAACTGGACCTCTAGCAGCAACTTTAATAAGTCAGTGTGGCATCATGTTATCTGGCACAAATTAGAGAGAGAGAGAGAGAGAGAGATGAGGTTTCAAACAGAAAACAAGAAAAGATGTTCAGTACGGAAGCCCTAACCAAAAACAGTGAGATGACTGGGGACCTGGAAAAGGATTTATGAATCTTGGGTAATATGCAAAATAACTTGAAGACTAGCACCACACAGGATGAGGTCACACATTAAATTATCAGAAATCATGGGCTTCCTAACTTTAGATCAAAGCATAGCACTTCAATCAGCTTATTATCATTCAGGGAGTGCAAAACATCCATACCAGTGACTCCCCCCAATAATGAAAAACAGAACATCAAGGAAAAACAATGCTAAGTACATACAGCTACACCGCGCAGTGTGAGCAGTAATAAGGGTAAAGAAGAAGCCTGCAGCAGAGATCACCAGCAGCTCAATGACAGTGTGGTTCTAAATGTTGTCTGCAACATGTGACATCGTGTTTTCAACTATATGCGTAGGAGGGTTTTTTTTTAACTCGAAGTGCAGTCCCTTCCACTTTGCTATTGTGATCATACATTAATTAATTATTTAATATTTTTGCTATTTTGTATTTAATTATTAGTATTTATTTAAATGTTTAATTATTATTTATTTATTTATTTATTACACTTTGTGCCACAGAGCAAGACTCAAGCAAGACAAAATGTAAGTCTCCCAATGCAAGACCAGTCAAGAAAAAATAGTCAAGCCTTTTTGTGCAACCTTAAGCACGGTTTCCCCACTATTTTGCTTTTTGTTATTATGGGGAGTCACTGGTATAGACATTCAATGCTCTCTGAGCAATAATAAGCATATCATAATACTATGCTTCAATACAAAATTAGGAAGCCAAAATAATGCCCTGTTCATATACCTGGTGTAAAGGTGTAGAAAGCGATCAATTTCTTGTTTAAAACATCTGATGGATAATGGGTGAATCTGGAACAACAACAAAAAATAGGTCACTGAACTGTGTAAAAGGTTCCCGATCAATCATGACCTGCCTTATATCCTAAACCACCACAACCTCACCCTTATCAACAAAAGCAATATCCAAGCTTTGATTAGACTTAATAGTATGTAAAGTCCTCTGTTAACCTTGAGTAAGATTAGGGGCATGCATTTTAAACAATTTAAAAAGAACCAATATCTAAATATGTTAACACAGCTTTTCAGAAAGCAACAACTGCAGAATTATGGCAACTGAAAGGAAGATGGCCAAAATCTGAATATTGTGTTGTGTTCATGGCGTGCAAAGTTTCTGGCTTGAAAAAAGAAGTTATGTACTTACCATAACATTCCATGTGTGTTGCCTATCTCGGCCTTTATTCTCACTGATGGGGCGGATCTGATGTGTCGGATCCATCTCGGCCTTTACAATAGCTCAAGGACTTCAGCAAAGCTCATGGGCACCCTTCCATACCCATAACACATTTCCCCAACTTCCTCAGATCTTGTTTTCCCTACCAGAAATTATAAGGAAAGCAGCAAACGTTTATCATATGAAGGTGACATACATAATAATTATGGTTATTACAGGTGAAGGTTAGTCTTTTTGAGGCTACGCAGATCCTTAAAGCTAATGTCCACTCAGTCTCCCAGGAGATCTGGAAAGGGGCAAGGAGGGTGGGTTGTGAGAATAAAGGCCAAGATGGACAACACACGTGGAATGGTATGGCAAGTGCATAACTTCTTTATGTGGTGTTGTCAATCTCGCCTTTATTCTCACTGATGGGACGCATCCCAAGCAACCTGACTCTTGGGTGGCTCAAGGGAGAATATTCCTCAGAACCATAGAACCAAAAGAGGCTTTACTCCTAGAGGCCAAATCCACTTTGTAATGAGTAATAATGGTAGTGGGTTTCACCCACATGGTTGCAGCACAGATGTTATCCAAAAGTAACCTTGCTTGGAAAGCTATAGTAGTAGCTACCGACCTGGTGGAATGAGCTTTAATAGGGAATGGAAGGGCCCTATTCCTAGAGTTGAAAATGTAGGAAATACAAAGAGTGAGTCATCTAGATAAAGTAACTTTTGATCCTGATTGAACTTTCCTAATACCAGAGTAAGAAATAAAGAGCTAATCTGATTTTCTAAATTCTGAAGCTCTGTGTAAGTAAAAACGTAACTGTCTATGAACGTCTAGAAGATGTAGTGAGTATTCTCCCTTGTTTTGGAAATTTGGGAAGGATACTGGCAGCAATAGATTGATTGAGGTTACTTTTGGAAGAAAGGAGGGATTAGTATGTTAAGAAACCCTGTATTTATGAAAAACTAGGTATGGGGGCTTGACAGACAAAGCTTGCAGTTCTGAAACTCTTCTAGCTGAAGTAATAGCCACTAAAAAGAGTGTTTTCCAAGATAGGAATTTCAAATCACATGTGGCCAAAGGTTCAAAGGGCGGACAGATAATATTTGACAAGATGAAGTTCAGATCTCAGGGAGGAGTTGGGTTTTTGTATGGAGGTCTTATCATTGTAGTGTCTTTCAAGAAAGCTTTACAAAACCTGTAAGACATAATCACAGTACCATTTTGTCCCACATGGAAATTTGAAATTGCTGCTAACTGGACTCTGATAGTGGAGGCTGCTGCATGTTCATGAGACAGTTTTGCTAGAAATTCTAGGATAGAATGTAAGGGCACAGAAAAAGGATCTATCTGGTTATCACTCACCCATATTACAAACCTATTCCATTTACTCTTGTATAATTTTTGTGCGGAGGTTTCATGGGAGTACAACAAGATATGTTTTACCACGGAAGAAAGAAGAGGAAACCTGGCTATCAAGGGAACTGGAGCAGCCAAGCTGTCAGTTTGAGGTTTTGGAGGTTGGGATATCCCATTCTCGATGGATATCTCAGTAGATCTGGAGCCATATCCAGAATCCATGGTTCATCCAGAAGATGAGGCTGAAGGAAGTTAAACCAGATGTGATGAAGCCAATAGCGGGCAATCAGGGTTACCATGGTCTGCAACAAACTTGCTTTCTGCAATAACTTGAGAATCAGTGGAATGACAGGGAAAGCATAAAGAAGTCCTGGGGGCCAATTGTGAACAAGTGCATCTCTTGGTGACACCCCCATAGGAGAGATTAAGGCAAAGCAGTTGCTGCATTTGGCATTGGAGGGAGAAGCAAAACGGTCACAGCAAGGCTGACCCCATTTTCAGAAAATCCCTTCTGCTACTTTCTGATTGAGGGACCACTCATGTGGCCATAATATGGCCCTGTTCAACTTGTCTGCAATCACGTTGGATCTCTCCGGGATGTGCAATGCCACCAGAAAGCAGTTGGAAGACATTGCCCGTTGCCAAACCCTTAGCAGTTCTCAACAAAGGGGGTAGGATCTGGTTCCACCTTGTTTGTTTATGTATCAGACTACCAACATACTCGCTATCATTCCTAGAGGGAGAGTGTTCTGAAATGCTTGCAATGCCAAAATAACTGCTCTCATCTCTAGGATGTTTATGTGCAAATGAGCCTCATGTTCCTGCCAGGTGCCTTGGACTGTCTCCCCCAGATAATGCCCACCCTACCCTATCTGGGAAGCTTCCATGGTCACCGTGGCCTGAGGTTGAGGGTGAAAAAAGGGACAGCCTTGAGATAATGAAGGAGAGTGAATCCACCACTCAAGATCTTTTTTGTAAGTGTTGGTTATGAGAATCTTGTGGGATATTGGTAAGTGCAGAATCGACCATTGTGTGGAAAGTAACCATTGAAGTATCCTGATATGTAGGTGAGCTACAGAAGTTAGTACAATAGTTGCCATTTTCCCAGTACTTGTAGAACTTGTTTTGCAGTGGCTCGAGTTTTCTTGATTAACAACTTCACATGTAAATGTAGATCGTGCACTCTGTCGTGAGGGTGTCTTGCTATCATCATGGTTGTATCTATGTCTGCTACTATAAAATTTAAGTTTTGAGATGGCTCTAGAGCAGACTTGTTGTAGTTTATGGTAATGCCTAGGGAGGAACTAAGCTGGAGTGTGTAATCCCTGGCTTGCAGCAGTAGATGCCTGGTCGGGGCAGCTATGAGTCAGTTGTCCAGATACAGAAATACCCAGAATCCTATGCACCTCAGGTGAGATGTCACTACTGCCATGCAGTTGGTGAACACTCTGGGGGCTGTAGTGAGATCAAAGGGCAGAGCTCAAAACTGGAAATTACTGACTTCTAGCTAGAAGAGCAAGAACCTTCTGGATCCCCTTTACATTTTGTTGTGGTAGTATGCATCATGAAGGTTTATAGAGCACATCCAATTGTCTTTTCCTAGGAATGGAAGTATCAACTGCAGTGTCACCATCTGGAACTTTGTTTTCTTCACCAATTTGTTAAATTTGCTGAGATCCATGATTGGTCTCCAGTCCACTGTTTTCTTTGGAACTAAACACAATCTTGAGTAAGTTCTGGATACTCTCTGGTCTGCAGAACTTCTTGGATGACTCTTTTTCTGAGCAACGTTTGAATTTCTAACGTTGCTTGTTCCTTCTGACTGGGTGAACATCTGGAACTGATTGGTTTATGGGAGAAAGGAAAGAGAAGGGAATGATATAACCCCTGGATATTATGTCCTGCATCAATTTGTCATTGGTTATGTTTTGCCAGGTTTCTAGGTGCAGTGGCAGTCATCCCCCAACTGCCTCCAGAGGCAAGCAGTCAGGCACTCCTTCAAGAGCACTGAAAGGGTCTGCCAAAGAAGGATTCTCTGGAACCCTGATTCTGTGGGCATCCTCTGCTGCAAGGGTGGTGTCTTCCATTATTATTCCCCCTCTGCCTCTGAGGGAACTACTACCTTGTGTGTCCTGGTAAGACATTTGTGATTTCCTGAACCACATCTTTCCACTACCTCTTTGAACTTTTGGAAAGGGTCTTGTAGGAAAATGCACTCAAATGGCAGACAATGTCTTACCCTCCTGTTCACACCAGTTACTGTTTCTTTAACTTTGGGCCCAAACAGAGATGAGCCTTCAAAGGGAGCATTAACAAAGGAAGACTTACAGGGCTCCATGAAATCATAAAGGCGCATCCAAGCCTGTCTCCTAATAGAGATGCCTGAACCCGCTGCCTTACTCACTCCATCTTCTGCATATGAGATGAGTCTCATAGACAAGCTGACCACTGAATTGAGGGTAGCGAGCTGTGCATTGACCTTGTCTGCCACCACATCAGCTATAGCTCCCTGGAGAGAGTCAAAGACTGAAACAATATTAATTTCATGAACTTTAATCATATGTTGACTTAGGAATGGGGTCCATTCCCGTCAGACTTGGAGAAATTAAAAAGTGAGAGAGTCTGCTAATTCTTTCAACAGGTCCCTCTGAAGTCTGGCGAAATAAATAAGGTAATTCAGTGATTGTAATGTAAAAGCCACTGAAGAGAAGACATGCTTCTGATACCTATCCATGGTTCTAGAATCCTTTAGGAGGATGGATAGAGGAACTGGTCTCATAAAGTTCCTTCTTAGTGGCAGCCACCATGACAATGGCATCAACTGCCACATCTTTGGTAATGAACGTTTGGTCCTTGGGGGCTGTAATATACTTATTTGGCCTCCTAGGAGTGGGTTCTATGGAATCCAGGGTCTCATATGCCTTCCGAGAGATTAACTAAATAAGCTCATCGAAAGGAGGAGTTACCCACGAGGTTGAAGGGTGAGATCTGAAGGCCTTCAGGTATACCGACTCCTCAGCCGAAGGGAAGGAAGACTGCCAGTCACCCCTCTGTTTCAAAATTTCTAGGATGTCTCCAAAGGAGATGTCCTCAAGAGGAAACCTTGGGGACCCTTCTGCTTCATGCAGGTTGGTATCTGAAGTGACAGACTCCTCTGGGGAGTCTAGATGCTTCCTCTTGCATGATCTCTTCCAAGAGACTTACTCAGTGGGGTAGTCTGGAGAAGTTTCGGAAGAGGGGGGAGTTCTCTGGGGAACATCCTGAGGCCAGGGATCTCTGTGGTCCTGTGGATGGAGGTGAGGAGGTAAAGGCACCTGCACAGACAAGAGAGGAAGCTCCAAGGACGACTGGGCCTGAGCCTGGGACACAGTCATCACCCTCTTCATAACTTCGAAAGCACTCCGCCCCGCCCCGAAGAACTGCCCAGACATGACAAAATGGATGTCAGGGCCGAAGGATCCTGCAGAGCAGGAGACAAAAGCTCCAAAGAAGAGGTGAGAGCTGAACCCATCCAAGCCGGGGCCCCGAGAGAAAGAGTCAGATCCAAGGAGATCCGAGCCGGCTCCAATGACCCAACCAGTGAGTATCAACTCACAGAGGTCTCCTGCTCCAACTGGATGGAGATGCTCAGGGCAGACACTGAATTTGAGGAGCCAACATGTCCCGGACCCAATACAGACACCAGCTGGATATCGGAGTCTTCCAGCAGTCGGATCGGAGGAGGAGTAGGTGCCAAAAGGGGAAGATGAGTCTGATCCAACTCCTTTGGACTTGGATCCAAATGAAGCTTGGCCAAGGCAGGTGTCTTGAGAAGCCTCTGCATTACCCTATCCACATCTTCCTCTGAAAGGCTCCTAGTTGATCTGGTAGATAGTGTTGGGGATCTGGATCTGGCTAAGAATGGTGAAGGGAGCCGAGAAGTAATTGGCTCTAAGGATAGAGATCGGCTCCGAAAATAGCACTCAGCAGGTAATGGGACTTTTGGAGCCAAAGGATCAACAGAAGTTTCTGGAGCCGAAGATTATGTCTGCTCTGAAGAAGTCCCTGCCATGGAGGTTGATGTCTGCTCCATAGGTGCTGTCAGAGCGGACTCTTTCAGTAGTTTGACTTTCAGCTCTGACGAATATCTTGGAGTCGAGGAAGGCCGTTTTCCTGCTCTCTCTGACTTGTCTGATTTGGAGAGGAGGAATCAACAGAAATAGCCTCAGAAAATGGGGTTTTCAATAAACCCATCAAAATCAATTTATTTTTCCATTCCATAAGTACCCTCTGGTTAAAGGCGTGGCATATAGAACAGGACCCCTGTAAATGAAGAGGCCCCAAACAGTACACACATAAAGTGTGAGAATCACTGAGAAGCATCTTTTTACTATACTTCTCACATTTTTTTAAATCCAAAGGGCTTACTTTCTTTCAGGTACATTATGGCTAACAAACAACAGAAGCAAACAGCTTAACTAGTTAAAGATATAGAAGGAGAAACTATTTTTTTTTTTAATTGCAACCACAACAACAACAAGGGAAGGGGGTGGTAAGTCCTGTAACTTAAATGGACTTGGTTAACTGCCCTATAACTAAAATGGACAGTAACCAGAAAGGAACAGGAATTAATAACTATCAACACTACCAGCAGAAAACAGGTAAGGAAAAGGTAAAAGAATACCCTCTAACTTAAACAGATATAAGTTAGATGCCCTATAACTTAAACAGACGCTAACGGCAAGGGGAAACTAACACTAAGAGGGAGGTACTAGCAAATGAATAACTTTAAGTATACGCTAGCAAAATATTAATTGCCACAATACAGAAAAGAGGAAAGAGGTATGCAATGACAAAAAAGATATCAAATAACTTACCCTTCTCACAGCATGGCAAACAAGATCTGAGGAAGTTGGGGAAATGCATTATGGGTAGGGAAGGGTACCCACAAACTTTGCTGAAGTCCTCAAGCTTTTGTAAAGGCCAAGACGGATTCGACACATTGGATCCAACCCATCAGTGAGAATAAAGGTGAGACTGACAACAACACATCAACAGTTTTAAAGTTAATTTGCAAAAGCAGGCTTTCAGGCCTTGGACAGTTTAGAACTGACTAGTAACAAAAGTGAGTACAAGGTTTAAACTTTTTATCTAATAAATTATCATAAGGAGCCAATAAGACATTATAAAAAATAATAACCAATTAACAGTCTCTTCACTGCAGCTTAATTTGAGGAATTAATTTATGAAAAAAAATTGCTGCCATGTCTACAGATTTTTCAGTGATTTCAACCCCCTTCTCCTCATCCTAGATGATTTGTGGCAACTACAAGAGCAGTGAAGTAACCATTAGTACACCCAATACTAGGGAGCACTTAAATATGTTCTCCATCACTATTTATACTGGGTATCTGTTTTATTCTCGGAGGGGGGTTTTTTCTCTTTTTTGTATCATCCTACAGTTCTCTACCCAGTGCCCCATTTCCATCACTGGTTCTGCCAGCCACCTCTTTTACCACCCCCAAAATTGTCTTCAGTAGGGCTGGGGCCAACAAAGAACTTAAGGGCATCCTGGGAGTCTGGTCATTCACATCTGCCAGGGAATGAAGTTCTTATTTTTATGCCCTTCCCTATTACTCCTCCCTCCATTGGCTCCCAGTGGTACAACTGATGGGAGGGCATGCAATGGGGACATGCTTCATATCACTGTACCTCTCCCACTCCTTTCCTCCTTTTGTCCTGTGTCCATGTCCCCTAGTGCGACATTCCCAGCTTTCTCCAGGGATCATTATAGGAGATGCACACAGAACTGCCCACCCATCCACCAGAGATGGTAATGCCTAACCCTCCCAGCTCAGATGCCTGAACAGCTAATCAAGGCTAGGTCACCTCAGCTGTAGTTAGAGTTCCATCCGTCTGTGCCACCAGAGAGGCCTATACTGGGTATCTTTGATAAAGTCTCCTCTGTAATGAACAGATCCATCAGAGATACAACCAGATTTATTGAAATGAATTTGGCTGCTTAACTGCTTCTTTTTCTTTTTGCTTTGGATTTCTTGTTGGAGATAGAGTTCACTATACTGCAACCTAATTTGAGGCATTTGTCATTTGTGAAAAAATATTGCCATGTCCACATTTTTTCTGTTTTCAACCCTTTTCCCTAATACTAAATAAGTTGTAGCATTAGATACAAGAACAATGAAGTAAATATTAGTGCATTTAGCACAATGAACCATCTCAAAATGTTTTTCATCATTGTCTAACTGTCTATGTTGGGTATCTTGGATAAAGGTTCCTCTGCAGTAAACGGAGTCAACAAGGAGGAATCCAGATTCTTTGAAATGGATTTGCATGGTTGACCATATCTTTTTCTTTTTGCATTGGGTTCCTTGTTAGAGAGAAAGTTTACTAAAGACAAATAAAAACACAGTGATTTGTCTTTATGCCATGTGATTTTTTTTTTTTGCTTTTGCTGTTATAACCTGTTAACTCTCTTTCATATTTTGTGTTTCTTAGTCCATAGCTGCTATTCAATATCTACTACACTTTCCATAGTTTGAGTTTCAAGCAAAAGTTTATATTGTTCATCCCTAGCCAAACTTTGAATGTTTTTCCATATAAGCTTCTACTTTTGTTGGCAGAAGAGCTAAATGTCATTTATAAAATTCAACTAAATTGTTAACAAACAAAACATAAGCAATATGTTGTACAGAACATGACTTGTTAATAAATAGATCATCTTTAAGATATACCCCCCCCCCCGGGTCCCACAAAACACAAAGTCTACTGCAAGCCATGTCAGCAGTGGAATAAACCTGTAAAATGTAAATATGACACAAATGTTCCAAGTTTCTTAGCAGAATCTATTAAAATTTAGAATGCTTGTTGTAGCGTATCTGCATTTCACCAAAATAGTAAAATATGTTTCTTTAAGGTGTCTGAGTTTTACCTGTCACAAAGAAACAGTTATTGCTGTCTTTGTCACTTTATAGATGGAAAACAAATAACTATCAGTCTTGCAGAGCAAAGATATTGATGAAAAATCCAATAGAATATTTAAATCTCCCTCCATACTAAGTCAGACAGGTCCAGCAGTAAAAATCAGGAAGGACACACACACACACACACACACACACACACACACACACACACACACAGACTCACACACACACAAACTAACAAACTACCTAAAAAAGTGTTCAGTCAAGAACAAAAATCCAAAGCACAGCAGCCTAGATTTCATAGTACACCAAAATTATTTTGACAAACTGGCGGAAAATGTTCAAGAAAGTGGACACAAAATGAAAAGCAGACAGATTACCATCTCCCTTATTTATGGGCTCTTTAAGATGTTGTACATCTGTAATTAGGAACCAAATTTGTTACTTTTAAAATACTGACATGTGAGGATGCTATTTAGATTACTGTGCTTTTGTGCTATCCCGTTACGTTACCCAGTAGTTTCTCTACCTACAGTCAATTGACCCATTTTTTTCTGGGGAAATGGCAGCCAAGTATTCCTAGGCTTGCCAAGAGTCCTACCATTTCTTCCTTTCTGGGAACTCCTGTCAGCCCTCCATTCCCTGATGAGAGTCAAACAGTAAAGAAGCAGGCCAGCCTGTTAGTCTTGGGTGGCCTACTCTGTCTCACATAAGCACTCCCTTCCCTCTCACAGCTCCTCTAAGCCTGCGTTTGCCAGCCTCTGAGAAGAAACATACCTCTACTAATTTCCCCCCTCTGCTACTTAAGCGGTAGGCTCAAAACTCCATTGGGTGAACACTGTGAACAAACAGAGCCACCTCCTTCCCTCAGGACTGATGGGCGGATGGTAACAATTCATTACCATCTTCCCAAGCAAGCTCCTAAGGACACCTGAGTGGATGATTGAACTTATATCACCTATGACATAGTTAGGCTTTTATCTCTGTAGACGAGAGTGCTAGCTGCTGTTTGGACAGCTGTGGCTAAATGGACCTCTGAAGTCACCAAGTTAACAAGATATGTTGTCTGCTTAAACAACAATAACAATAATTTTAGCATCCAGTATATAGCAAAATGGGAGTTATTTAACTAACTAACCACCCCCTCATATTCTAAGAGGTGGAAGTACATTGAAGTAATACTCACTAAAACCTAAGATGGCTCAGTGACAACATCCCAGTACCACAAACTATTTCAAGGAATTCCTGCATCAGGCTTCAAGCCATCATCTACCACATAGAGTATGTAACAATGTAACACTTCAACATCTAAAATGATGAGTCTAAAGCAAATCAGTACACAGGTCTATGACTATAAATAGATCTTCGGAGAACTTTCACTTTATTCCAGTCACACAGGTTATGACAACACCTTGGTCCAGGAAGATAGTAACCAGACCCATTCAATTTCCAGAGGAGAACTATTATATTTAAAAAAAAATCATACTCCCTGGGGAAGCTTTGGTTTGAATTATTACTTCAAGTGGAAACAGCTCTTTTAAAATTAGGCATAGCATTATCAAATGTTTGCCTGTTTGGTTAATGGATAAAAATCTGAGTTTTTTTTACACAATAAATGCATTTTTACATATAGGAAGGGTGAACTGGACCGATGTCTGGAATATTACAAACAAATTAGACAAAGACCTCTAACAAATAGCTTTTGAGCCCTAAAACTTTTGATTGTTTTCCCCTGTGGAAATTAGGAGGACTTTATTATAGGTTCATAGGTTCATAGGTAGTTACTAGGCTATTAGCCCTAGGGCCTATATAAGCCTAGCCAAAAAGGTACCCTGGCTTTCGCCACCCAAGAAAATTATTTTCCTGTGCCCCTGTCGAGCAGAGCCACAGAAGTGATCCCTGGGGTGAATTTCCTATTTCCCATCCAATCATCATGATTTTTCTTGAAGAGTGCTAATGAAGAGCTCTGTTTGACATAGATAGGTAGTCTGTTCCAGAGTATGGGAAGTCTCTGGGACAGGAATCTATCCCTCCAGCATGTTCTGTTTATTGTGGTGACAAGGTTTAGGTCCCTAGAGCATGTAGCTCGGAGGGATTGAGATTTCTTTAAGTGGAGCATGTCCAGCAGCTCTGGGTTTGACATAGCTTTGTATGTTAGGCAGAGATCGCCTCTGATTAGGCGATATGTGACAGAGTAAAGCTGGAGTTTTTTGAGACGGTGTGCGTAGGGCATCTGTTTGAGGCCTGTAATCCTCTTTTTGAGGTATTTCTGTGGCCTTTCCAGTTGTTGTAGATGTCTTGTGAGGTACATACCAAAAGGGGCCTTGTACTCTATAATGGGTCTAATGAGTGATGTGTAGAGGGGAACAATGACCTCTTTTTTTCTGGATGAGAAACCTTTTGTGATGAGGTGAGCCACGTAGAAGGATTTCCTGACCACTGTGGCAATGTGATTATCAAAGGAGAGATTACTGTCCACCTGTGTCCCAAGGTCTCTTATCACACTTTCGGCATTAAGTAGACTACCACTTATTATGATTATTATGATTGTAAAGCAAAACATTTCACCTCTGCTAGCACCTCAAGACTATTTAATGCTAGAAAACTAATTACTTGTATTAGTGACTGAGTCACTTATAAGAACCAGTGTATTTGTAGCCCTGGCCTTTTCTGTAGGCAAGATGTCTAGATTGTTTAAATGTAGGATCATGGAACAACTTAGCAACATTCATTGTCAAAAGGAAAGCCACGGCAGTTTCAGAAACACTAAGTCACACTCAACAGCACAGAGGTTTATGACTATGTGCTGCTAGATCTGCACCCTGCAGTAGTCCTGGGTTTGGCTCTCATGGCCTCTATTGCCTGCTGTATGACTTAACCAGACATTACTCCCAGGTCACCATTGAAAATGCACGGTGCTTCTAGATGACTTACCCAGTGAACATTTTTAGCATTTCTAGTATTTGTCGGGATTGACAACATTGACAGATATGACTATAGCAAAATAAAATGACAGATTTACTGAACTGAAGAATATTTTAAAACAAACATGAAGACTTAATATTCCTGTTTAAAATTATTATCATTATTATTATTATTACTACTACTATTATTATTATTTGTTTTACTAGATGACCTTTTGTTCATGTTTCTACACATTTATTTGTTTGTTTGTTTGTTTAACCGGATAAGGCCACTAGACCTGTATTCTATTCAGGGAGGACCCAGGAACACAGGTTAAGTGACTTCCTCAGTGTCATAGTGGCCAAGAGGCAGAATCTAAGTTTATGTATTTGTCCACTAGATGGCACTACATGCATTTTTTTTTATTCCTCTTAACCTGTTTTCGCTGAGACTTGTACACTCAATGAATATGTTATCTAATAAGTTTTCTTATTATTTTTTCTTAGGACTTTTGAGCTATTTATTATGTGTCATTTATACATATTGCATGACTTTAGATTTACATGCTTAATCATGTTGTATTCTTATTTTAATCTATCACTTATGTAATAAGATATACATTATATGCTATTCATTTTTATATCACATAGAAGTAATGTCACCCCGGCCTCATGTGCAAAAATGGGGAAAGGGGGAAGTGGGTGGTTGATAGATAGAAGTAATAAGTTATTTTGTGTTTAAACAAAACTTTATAAAGTTTTGTTAACATTGTTTCGTCAAATGAACACAGGATTCTGTACTTTTCTATGGATAAAGCTGGGTAACTGGATATGGGTAAGCAAAGAAGAAAACTTGGCAGGCAAAACCAGTATGCCTTTTATCTGGGATCACTTAATAGAATGTTTCTCACAGGATAATTAAAATAAATTCAGTGTTGACAAGTTCTGGACTGCGTTTTAAAGGTGTGTTTCAGGCAGGACTGGAAGATAAAAAAGACATCCAGCTAGGCTTGCAGACCTAATTTTGCAGGAGACCAGATCTGTTTCTGATCCCGCGAGGATAAGTCTGAACTAACATTGATGTCTTAGAATATTTCGTGGAGGGGAGTTAGTAAAGGTCCAAGTCTAAGACTAACATCATCACAAAGTAAGATTCTGTGATTCTAGAGTATAAGTGAAGCTATTTAGACAGTTCAGAGCTGCCCATTAACATCAAGGAAGAGTACATCCCATGTGATTCTCTTATGGTTTTGTGAGAACAGGGAAAGGAGGGCTGTTAGGTCTAGATGGCAGTAAGGAAGAGCAACCAAGGGTTGGGAAGCAAGATGCAGAAAGAGATACAGACCAGTAGGTGTGTGCATATTTGTGGCAGCCATGATGCTGTTGATAAGTGGAGGGGTGGTACTGAAGGAAATCCTTCAAGTTGTTCAGAGCTGATATTTTAAAATTATAGCGTAGCACTGACTTCCATTTCAGTAGCAACTATTTTTTGATGTGTTAATTGACAATGGACAGTCATAAAACAAAAACAGTGGAGATTTTAGGTCAGGATTATAGAAAAAAGTCTGCATTACTAAATCCAACGTTCTGCTGTTGCTCTTCCTTCTTGTGAGATAATTTCAGTTAGGGATGCTAGTAGATAATTTGTTTTCTGTTATGGCTGCAGACCACCTCCATTTAAAGTTAGCATTTTGCAGTGCCAAATTATATCTCTTATGGTTTAACTGTGTATATGCTTTTTTTTGAATGGGTGCTACATTGTTTATACATATTCATATTCTTACTTCTCCTTCTGTGTTGTTCCTGTGCTACATAATTATCCAGTAATAGTATTGCTGCCATCTGATTTTCCTACCTTCACAACATGCTTCATTTTTTTCTATACACTTTCTGCCTTCCAACCTACTGGCCATCAGCACCCCTTCTACTGAGTCTTAACCCATTTTGGTCCCTATCAGCAATGACATGGCCAGTGACTCATGTGACAACCAACCAAAAGGAGTCATCATCCAGGGACACAGGAAGGCCACTTGATGCTGCAGCCATCTGTGTATCATTGGCCTTCTGCAGCCCCACCTCTGTTGCACACCATCTGAAGTAGCTGGCCAAGGGATCCCTAGGAGAAGGCTGATCTCACCACTGACCCTCTCCCTGGCTCATTGCCCTACTGCAGCTACTTCTCTTGTTCAGTCAAGAGCTTGCTAGAAGCTCTAATTAACATGGACAGCCAAGGCATTTTCTGGTCAGCCTTAGCCCCTCCCCCTGGTGGCTTACTTGAATGCTTGTGCCACTGGATGGCATCCTAGTTTTGCTCCTGCACATGTACGAGCAAGAGCTACCATCACTAACTTGGGTGTGCCTAGCCAACTTCTGGTTCCTGGCTGAAATTTTTTCACCTGAATGCCACTACTTACTTGTGGCAGGCAGCCAAATGGACTACCTCTACCTCACCCCAGGATGGCAGAGCTAGCATCAGCTTTTATTCCCACCCCCACCAGGCTCCTTCAGACCCTAACCCACTAATCAGAACTGGGTCATCTGGGTCATACTTAGGACTTTTCCCACATAATCACTGAACCTGACTCCATGCTTCATTTATTAACCTATTTTATTATTTACATTTCATACATGCGTGAATGGGCGTTCCTTCGTTGAAGGTTGTGCATTAGGCCCGGCAAGCCAGCACGTAAAAATCAACTGCCAATCATTAGCGGACCGGAGTTCCGCTGTGGCGACCCCTAACCGGGAAAAGCCGAAAGACACAAACAAACTGTGTTATTAAAATTTAATTACATACTATACTTGGTGTTGTGTTCTTATTATTTTATCTTCAGTGTTATACTGTTACCAGAAGAATGTTATTTAATGGCCTACGTTATCTCACTTGTTAAATCAACCAAATAAGTAAATACATAACTAAAATCTGTGTGTTGGTCATATAATGTGGTAACATGGATAACAAGAGGTTGATTTATCATATATTTTTGGAACTAATAGTTAACACAATATCTTCAGCGTTAATGATAGCTATTCATTGTTACACACGTTCACACAATCTATTGATATGCAGTAAGAAAATGACAAGAATTAGCACTGAGCCCTGAGCTTTGAGGCTCCTGATTCCAGCTTACAAAGATCGTTGAAAGGATGGTTTTAAGCACTTATTACTTCCCTCTTGTGTATGTTACATTTCTACTTTATCCGAACCCCCATCTTCCTCCATCTTTTACCCAAGACAGGTCGCTGTTAAGCACTAGATGATGGGATGAAGATGCCTTCATCCTTGACATGTTACTGTTTTTAACCTACTTTCATTTCATGCCCTCCCAATCATTCTGTCAGATTGTAAACATTTGCATGGTACAACATCAGTTCACAGGTTTGATTGCCATGCTTACAACATACTGGACTGGCTTGGTTCCCATAACACACACACACACACACACACACACACACACACACACACACACACACACACACACACACACACAGATTTGTATATTGCTCCAACATTTTCTCTTTAACATTTCTTTAGTTGAAGTGTGACTCTAGTAAGAGCCTGTATGATGTGCTTTTTTGTTCTTATGTCCATGGGGTGCTCTGGATATACCTTGGCTTAGCAATGAACATATCTAAATCTCCTCTAGCAGTGCTCAGATGTCCTGAACCTGACCAGGAGATAGCTGCAATGAAATACTAACCCATCCACTAAAGGGTCAGATGGAGCCTCATAAAGATGATCTTCCACAAAATCCCTCCGATTCCTCCTTTAACCAATGCAGAATCCTTTTTAATCCATACTCCTAAATACTTCATCTTATCATTCACCATAAATATAGGTGTGATGATATGAGGTAGTGCTATCTGTACCAAGGAGAGTAGGGCAGTGCATGTGTAACATATGTCAGCATAGCTAACTGAAGTTTTGTAAAGAATTTTATGTCATTTGACTATTATACTGATTTGTACAGATGCTTGTGTTAAAAATGCATCAACAGTGAATCCTGCTGAAAGAGGGTAAGGATCCATCAGATTCATACAGGTCCATTTCAGTACTAAACTATGATTATAAAGTCTTCATATCTATAATGGCTAGACGAATGTCAAAAAAGTAATGTAAAAACTGATAGATATGGATCAATCCAAAAAACAGTACAAGATGAAAAGCGAACTAGAACCACACCAAAACCAATGCAAAAGTTCGCTAGAGTACCAAATAAGGGCCCAAATCCAAATGGAGCCAAACAGTTTTGTTTTCACTTGACAAGCGATAAAAACAAGGGAAAAAGTTGCATCATTATAAAATGCAACTTGTTTCCCTTATTTTTATCGCTTGTCAAGTGAAAACAAAGCTGCTTGGCTCCATTTGGACTCGGGCCCTTATTTGGTACTCCAGTGAACTTTTGCATTGGTTTTGATATGGATCAATGTAGTTTTGAGGGGAGGCAAACATTTGATAACATTAACAGACCATTGATGATCCAGAGGGAAGCTGAATGTAAGAAAATACCATTGTTGTTGGTGGGTCTTGATGCAGAGAAAGCATTTGACAGAGTAGGCTGGGACTTTATGAGCAGGACAATGGAGGCATTTGCATTTCCTGAAAAAATTATAAGATTGATTTGGAGAATATATGAGGGATCAGAAGCAAAAATTAAAATGGGTGGGATCCTCTCTGATAATTTCTGCTTGAGCAGAGGAACCAGACAGGGGTTTCCTCTTTCCCCTTTATTATTTGCACTATATTTAGAACCATTAGCAAAGAAAATAAGGAACTCAGAGAAGGATATAATTGGTATGATAGTCAAGAAAAGCTGGCTTTATATGCAGATGATATTATTTTGTACCTGACAAAACCAGACATTACGTTTTTGTGGAACATTCTGAGACAGTTTCAGATCTCTTTAGAATACAAAATTAATGAAGCTAAAACAAAGGCAATAGAGGTAAATTATGTACCCACACATGATAAAGAATCGGAATTGCCTGGACATGATAAGGCCTTGCTGTGTCTAATAATGGTGGCTGCCAAAAAAGCAATTACTAGTGAATGGAAATCAAAATCTAAACCAACTGTACTGGAAGTAGTGAATATAGTAACAGAGATAAAACAACTAGAACTGAGAACTTTAGAAAACAGTAGGAGCAAACTGCACAGGGAAAAAATGGGAATTGTGGGAACAATACATACAAGGGAGGAATGAGGTCTAAAAGGCAGTGGGACTTAAATAAGCTATGTAATGTTTGAGTGAGATAGCTTGGGTAGATTATAAGTGATGTATAATGTTTGCAACTGGGAGTGTGTCAGTATGGTTTGTGATGTAAAATGCTTGCAACTATGATTGTGTCAGTGTGGTTTGTTTTCATTTGCATAAATGTATGACTGCCTATGTAGTAAGTGATGATTTAATAAAGATGTTCCTTGTTTAAAAAAAAGCAGGAATTGAATAATTGATGTAATATTGTCTACATTATATGATATATAGCAATATATGTGAAGTATAATGTTTGCTATGTTAATATAGTTTGATTACTTTTATATGAATATAAATTTGCCTACGTCAGAAGTGATAACTCAGTAAAGGTGTTTGGAAAAAAAAACAGTGGGTCCTGCTCGATAGAAAAGAGATATGCATGTGTGCCAGACAATATAACTATAACTGATTAAATGTATGTTTTAACAGTGAATTCTGGAAGGGAAGAGTTAAACTCAGTCCAGCTAATTTTGAAAAATAGGTTGAAAATTAAATGGGTTGGTTTAGGCCATAAAGATTTTATCTTACAGGTCTGATTGCAGCCAGAGACAAAAATGTCTGGGAAAACCTGAACTAGAAACCTTACTGTATTGCCCTTAGGGGTGAATTAATTGCTACCCTGGAAGGGTGGACATTTTTTAAATTGTTTTACAGCTTTCAGATGCTGCAACAGATCTTAGCAAAGCTCTAGGTGTATATTGTACCAGAGCCAGGTGACCAGGTGTGATGTCATTCTATAGCCAGCACTGAAATAATTCTTTAGATATTAGTGAGAGCTATGGCGGAATTCTCGGAGCAGCACTTTGTTTTCCAGTACCTGACAGGAAAGATCTCTCACAGATATCTAACACAACCACACACCTCATCTTGCCTTGCTGTAGTAAGCAACTCAACACTCATCATCTTGCCTTGCTGTAGCAAGTAACTTTACTAGAGAAAATTAATTCTTCAGTCAGTCAGGAAAATATATTGAGATTAGTTAAGTATTGTTTTTCTGAATCTCTGTGAATCTTGCCAACTGTGTTATTTTTTATATCTCATGTGATTGAAACTCTGGTGTTTATTGTAACTAGATATTCAGTATTCTTGTGTTTTCTATTTTATAATTTATTATTAAATATTTCTATACCTCTCACTGTGGCTGGTCTTTTAGAGAATACTTTTAACATCTTAAGAGTATTATGCTTATTTTAGTGACACTGTGGCTGCTCCTAAAAGCCTTGCTGCATTGCTCAAACTCTACTATTTGTATTAGTATTAATTTTACTCAGTATAATTGGGTACCCTTGTAAGAGCCTTAGAGTAGCTTCCTAGCTTACTGGTAGCAGAGTAATTACCTTATGGTATGGTTAATCTGTGCCAGCCTTTCCCAGGTGTGTGTGTGTGTGTGTGTGTGTGTGTGTGTGTGTGTGTGTGTGTGTGTATGAAAATCAAATATCCAAGTGTGTGTGTCAGCTATTTGGAACAGGGACACAGAGCTCCAAAGAGGTCAGTGTGGAGTCCTGTTTGGGGCCTGAAGAGAGAGAGAGATAGAGTCCAGCTCCAGGTCTGGAGTGTGCTCCCTGTGTGCTTTTAAGGGAAATTGTGTTTGGTGCAGTGAGCTGCATCTGAAAATACTGTGTGCATCCATTTTTGTTCCTAGTGGCTGTCCCTCACCAGTGTCAGTCATGAGGATTGAGGCTCCTTGATTACTGCCCTGGAGTAGGGACCATCACAATAGGTATTGTTTTTGTTTGCTTATTTGTTTATTTTGTTTTTAAAAATATGGGTATTCTAGAACCAATTCATGTGTGGGTACCTAGTTTAGCCTTTGTTTCATCTTCAGTATTTTTATATCACAAAAAAATGTAACTTTCTCAAAATATTAATTAACATGTTTATCAAGTAAACATAATCTAATCTGAAAATAAAGCTAACTTTTCTTGATTACCATACCAGTTATATCCTTGAATTTGTCAGTTTTTTTTTGCCAAGGGCTTTAAATATAAAGCAAATAATGGTGAAAATGGATATCCCTACCCTCTCTTCAGATGCACCTTGTGACAGAGGAACCCTACCACCTTAATTCTTACCTATGATCCTTCATATATATTATCCTAATTAACCCTATTATTGTGCCAGGGAATGCAAATGCTTCCATTTCCCCTACTTATAAAAATCACAGCTGATTATATTAAATGCTTTCTCTGCATCAAGTTCCACCAACAATAGTGGTATTTTCTTATATTCTGCTTCCCTCTGGTACATCGCTGCTTTATTAATTTTGCCAAATGTTTGAATCCCCTCCAAAAACTACATTCATCCATATCTATCAACTTTGGCAACACATTTTCCATTCTCATAGCAAGCATAAACATAAATACTTTATAATCATGGTTGAAAACTGAAATGGGCCTGAAGGGTCTTTACACTCTTTGGATAGTGCAGCCACCACAGTTTTTTTCCAAGATGCTAGTGCCCCCCTCAACATACACACACAACTTCTGCAGGACTACCCTCTGCTCCTGGAGACATCCTTATTGATTGCTTATACATTACAAATTGCATCTCATCTATTCCCATTTTAGCTATTAATTGTTAAGCCTCATCGTCCTTTAATCTAGGCATAATTAAGTCATCCATAAATATTTCCATTTGTGCCTTTTCTTGATTTCCACATTGTTCTACTTTATACAAATGTTTATAACATTTCGGAAATAATGTTAATACTTCTACAAGATCTGTGGTTGTTTTGCCATAGACTCCTTAAGTTTGGCAACAACCTTTCTATCTTTAGTTGCCTAAGTTGTCATGTAAAACTTTTTTTTGTGCTCTGGAGTTGTTATAAAAATGTTCTCCCTGCTCTTAAGAAATGGAAGATTCATTGACCAGCTCCCTCAAGTTCTGTAAGGTAGGATATGATGGCTGAGCCTAGCACAACTCTCTTTTTGAGATAGTCCCAGTTCCCTTTCAAAGGATGTCTGCCATCTTTTAAAAGATTTGGTTAAGATTTAAGGTTGCTGCTACCACCTAACTCTCTCCTTGAAACAGCCCATCTTCTGTAGAGGTAAGGAAATTGCACACTAAAATATTAAATCCTCCTTAGATAGATCAGCTTGCAAAAGCAGGACTCAAAGAAGCGAGGCTTACACAGTAAAGCAATGCAGCCTGCAAAAAAAGAGCAGCATGTAAGAGTAAACTACAAGCGGAAAGAATATATTTATTCACTAAACTAGTACAGCTTGAAATTGTTATAAACCAAGAGGTAAAATGGTCACTAGCCTGGAAATGTTTCAATAAGGAGAGAAGTTACTAGCAGAACTAAAAAAGGAATCTGACACCAAGAGAGTGTATTTTGACAGGAATAAACTTAGGAAGTAAAGAAAATGCACAACCTGGACAGAACTTTGACCTTTCTATCTGGTTAAAGTTAAAAACAAAATCTTGGGAGAGGAGAAAATTCTAAACAACAGTTGAGTGTTGAAAAAGAGGAGCTTACCAAAAAAAGAAGATATAATAAAAGGAATAATAGCTGACCAGAGTTCTAATCCCCTTTCTGTCAACAGAAGACAGAAAATCACGACTGTGAACAACAGGTAACTACAAGCACTGAAAATGGAACAAAGGAATATAACATTTTCTGAGATACCCTATCAGAGAAATATAGAAAAGAAAAATTGAGTAAGACAGTTGTCTTCATTTACCGTAAGGTAAAAGGAGAGCAACCTACAAAAGAAAAAGACAGTGAAATAGTAGTGTTGATTCATCCGGAAGAAGAAAGACAGCAACATAAAAAGAACAAGAAAAATGAGAAAGTAGACTATATCAAGAGACATGATGTTGATCTGAGTCCTACTGAGATCTCTGTTTATTTAAAACAAAAGATCTCTAGGCAGGATGAGAGGGTTCTCATTTTCAGGTTTGCAAAGAAAAGGAAGTAGAACTAAAACACAAAAACTATAAAATACAGTTCAGTTTACCACATTCATAAAAAAACTGGGAAATTAAATAAGGCAGGGATTAGAACAAAAATGAGCCAGAATTCAGCTGGGATTCGCTAGTAAAAATAATTTTGTCTGTTATCAGAAAGCCCCAATGATAGAGCAACAGACACACAAGATGTTAGTATAGGAACTAAGTGTAAGCCAATAAGAAATGTTGATGTAAATATCAGTACAAGACAGATGTATGCACAGAAGTTTACAAGAACTGTTAGCACAGAAGCAGACAGGATATAGTTAGAAAGAAAGACCTTCAGAAAAAATGAGTACATAGAGTGGAGTAAGTAGGTGAATGCAGAGCTCTGAGCCTATTCCTGTTAATATGAAACAGATATTGCTTTTGAAGGTGTACTCAGCAGAAAGAATCTGTAAACTGAGAAAAAAGTAAAACTGATGATAAATTTTATTCTGAAATGCATTTTTTATTAAAAGGGCAACATAAGGAAAGAAAGGAACTGAAATGATGGTATCCACTCAGACTAAGATAGGGAAAGATTAACTTAAAATAGAGCACTCTTGAGATTTGTGCTGTTAGCCTAGAAAGTGAAGCAGAAAGTGATTTTTTATTTAGCACTACCTTTTGTAGAGGAAGACATAAAAGAAGCTGCAAAAGAAACTATACCTTCCACTTCAAGACAAGTTACTAATAAAATAAATCCTGAATTAGTGAACTTACCAGTACACAACATAAGCTTTAAAACAGCAGATGACTTGTAAAGTCAAGGAAATATGTTCCACTTCACAAAAAGTCAGAATCAGAATGACATGATGGAAAAACTGAACACTCAGGAATTCAAAGTGCATAGTAGCCCTGTTTTATGCAATGGATCAAACTTGAAACTTCTAACTGAATAATAGGTTACAATGGAGAGTATAGAATCTCTGGTGTGGGGGTACAGACTGGTATCTGCAAAGTCAAACAAGAAAGTACTAAGGGCAAATGTGGTGATGTGTGTGTCAAGGATGAGGAAGCAGAAATCAGATATTTTAAAGTATGCAAGTAAAAAAAAAGATAAATGTCCTGTGGGTATAATAAAAAAGTAGTTTTACAGAGAAGGGTGAATGATTTGCATTTCCTAACTTAAATAATACATCAACAGGACAGGGAATCTGATCACAACAGTGGACAGCATGACTAAGGAAAAGCCTATAAGAAGGGTAAGTTAGGAAGAAGAGATAATGAGGTTAGTCAAGGTTATACAGAAAGTCCACACACAAGCGCATTCAGAAAATGGCAGTAGTTTGCAAGATAAAATGCATAGGGGTCACAGTAATCCATGTGAAAAAGTAACTTGTAGAGCTTCTAACAAACTTAGCAGTGGTGCTATAAGAGAGCTGGCTATTTTTCTGTGCCTTTGGAGATTGCTAGAGACACATGGGAAAAAAGAAAACCCCATTTAATAGCTTACAATGCTAAAAGGATGATACCTAAAACACATAAATGGGGCAAAGGGAAGTTTCTCCCTTTTTTAATTTCCCTAAATGTTTTGAGTTTCTTAAACCATGGTGGGAATGGACCCCATGCCTAGAGTTCATGAAATTAGCACTGATTCAGTATTTGATGTTTGCCAAGAGTGCTCTTCTCAGCCCTGGCAATATACCAAGACTCACCTCTTTCTGCAGTTTATAAGAGGTTACATGTACTGGCAGCATAATTAAGTACAATTGTAATGTTTTTTAATTGGTCCTGTTGCTTATACTACCATTGGAACTGCCTGTGTATATTCTTCAACATTGTTCTCATTTCTGCTTGCAAATCCTGGTATTTTATGACTTTGTGTCTCTCAGTATGGAGGACATTATAATTGCTGGATGTAGCAATTTCAATGATCAATGCTACTTTTGCCTTTTTTTCTTGAACCTGTTGTTGGCATTGGATGATTCCATGTTTTGCTAACTTCAGCATTACCAGTAATGGCTTGTGGTTCATGTTTCCAATGCTTCTCAGCTACTTCTATATTGCAATGTTTACACAATCCCCAGTGCCGCAACCTTGTCACATTATTGTGCCCTTCAGTTTACAGACCTTTAGCCTTGCAGTATCTCATGCAGTAATGAAATTTGCAACTGTTTCCAGTTCTCTTTTATAACACCTGTTGTTGTTGTTGTGTCTTTCGGCTTTTTCCCGGTTAGGGGTCGCCACCGCGGAACTCCGGTCCACTAATGATTGGTAGTTGATTTTTACGTGCTGAGTTACCAGCCCTGATGCACAACCTTCAACGAAGGTACACCCATTCACGCATGTCTGCACGCAGAAGACGCTCTAGCTGAGAATCGAACCAGACAGCGTCTTACTGTGAGGCGACAATGCTACCGCAGCACCATCACCGCGGTTTGACTTATTCTTCTACTTTTTTAATAGACTTTGCAAATCATTGCCTACATAGCTCATTGTCTTGGGTCACAATTAGCATTTCATCTTTTAGTTTAAATTCACCCCTCCTTAACCATTCCTGAGTCAAATCTTGGTCAAGGCGTGCTTGTTATAGAAGCTTTCAAAATTTGCCACTATATATATATATATGAAATTTCCAGTTTCATTCCTTTTTGTGTGGTTCTTTCCTTTATATTATTTCTTTTTTTTTTGACACTTTCATTTGCTGTCTTGATTCTAGTCTATTATAATTTGATTTCCTTTCCCACTCATTTAACTAAAAAAAATGAGTGAGAAGGTCACTGAAAAACCAATCAGCAAAAACAAAATGAAAACTCCAGCAAAGCTAGAAGTACCACTGTTTACTTCCAAATCCTCTTGTATCAGCGAGACAATTTCAGGTTAATAAAGCCAAACCCCATTAGCTGTAGATATGCATATTTTGGCCTTGTTATGACCTCATCAGCACAGCACAAGCAGAGTTTTTGACTAAGCATTAGACACACAAGGCTGTTATACCCAGCTGATGTTCATTATCATTAGGGTCACTGCAAAAATATCGTAACCAACAAACTAAAACAATGAGTGAGAAGGTCACTGAAAAAAACAATCAGTAAAAACAAAATGAAAACTCCAGCAAAGCTAGAACTTCCACTGAGTGACCTCCAAAACCTCTTGTATCAGAGGCACATGGGTTATGCAAATGATCCTTATGAACATCAGGTTTTTCAGCTAATTGGCGATTCTGAATACCCATGACTTATTTCGTCGTTTTAATGGACAATTTCAGGCCAATAAAGCCAAACCACACTAACTGTGGATATACATATTTCGGCCTTGTTATGACCTCATCACCCATAGCACAAGCAGAGTGTTTGACTAAGCATTAGAAACACAGGGCTGTTATACCCAGCTGATGTCCATTATCATTAGGGTCACTGCAAAAATATCCCAAACAACAAACTAAAACAATGAGTGAGAAGGTCACTGAAAAACCAATCAGTAAAAACAAAATGAAAACTCCAGCAAAGCTAGACCTTCCACTGAGTGACCTCCCAAACCTCTTGTATCAGAGGCACATGGTGTATATGCAAATGATCCTTATGAACATCAGGTGTTTCAGCTAATTGGCGATTCCTGTGTTTCTAATGCTTAGTCAAACACTCTGCTTGTGCTGTCCTGATGAGGTCATAACAAGGCCGAAATATGCATATCCACAGCTAGTGGGGTTTGGCTTTACTGGCCTGAAATTGTCCATTAAAACAATAAAACAAGTCATGGGTATTCAGGATCGCCAATTAGCTGAAACACCTGATGTTCATAATGATAATTTGCATATATCCCATGTGCCTCTGATACAAGAGGTTTGGGAGATCACTCAGTGGAAGTTCTAGCTTTGCTGGAGTTTTGCACTCATTTCCAAAATGATTTTGCTAAACTAAGCAAAGATACCGTCTTAACACTTCTTTTCATGCTTTAGAACTTTCACTATGCTGAGATCTGATGAGGCCAGCAAATATGTATGCAGTGTCTTGATTGCAGACTTATACATGTAGTCACTCTAAAGGAGGCCCATACATTCTTCAGACTGAGAGATATATAATCTTTGTATACACTGTTTTATATAACATTGAATCAGCATGAATCATTTTCCTTGTTTTCATGTCCAGCTGATTCAAAGCCGTTTGGGGCCAGTCAATCACATCAAAGATGTAAGAACAGGAAGTTGAAATTGTTGTATAGCTTGGACTTGATTCATAGATGTCAAAGGCAGTTTTCAATATTAACTTTAATCTTCTGAAGTATTCTTTACTAAGCCACAGCCAAGATCGGTATCCAGGTAAAGGTCAAGTCAAAACACAAAAAATATGTGTACAAACTCCAAGATGTACTTGACACACCACGACTGGAATAATAAAATAACAACTTTAATAAAAATAAAAACAAATATAAATTGTATATGGTGAGCACTTTCGAGGTACAAAACACTGCTTTTTTAGACCAATAAAATACAAAAATCCAACACACCCACTTTTAAAATCAAAAACAACCAATCAGCTAAGCATAATAAAATGAGGAAAATCATTCTCATTCATAAAAAGAAAGTTAATGGCCAATTAAAACACTCAACAAGTATGCAAATCAAACTACAGCTCTGCAACTTTCAGCCAATCAGATCAATATCTATATACACAAATCACAATTTAGGTCTAAGCCGTAATGGCTAAATATTTTCATTCATTAAAAAAACTAATCAATCAAGTAACTATCTATATACACAAATCAAAATTCAGATCTAAGCCATAACAGCCAATTAACTAAAACAGGAAGTGTTGCTTTCATACATAGCAAACTATAGCCAAGAAGATAAGCAAATAGTAAACTTAATGTCTCAAGCCACAATTCTTTAATACTGGTTTGATAGATAGAGCTTTGTTCAAGCCTGGAAAGCTGTCAGCCTTCAGACACACAATCCATTTAAGTATAGCACACTTGGTTCTGTTCCTTACATTGACACCCCTCAAATTTAAGTGGACAATCTTTAGAACTAAAAATCTGAAAGCATGATCAGCTCCAAGCTGGTTCACATGCCTCACTAAAGGATTCTTACTGCAACTTTTATGTATATCATTAATGTGTTCTAAAGATCCTGTCTTTAAGAGGGCAATTCGTCTTCCATACATAAAAACATTCACATACTTGGCACTTCTCATAATAAACAATGTTCATCGTCCTGCCGTCAGCATAGAAGTTAAGAAAGACCCTATAATTTGTTGGTGTATGTTGAAAAGAAATGCTAACCCAAATCTGGCTGCAGGCACTGCAAGATCTACAGGGCAATGTGCCTTCACTGACAGATCGGGCTACCTCAGAGTCAAAATGCATATTTTATTTATTTATTTATTTACATTTGTTAACCGGGTTTGTCCAACTGGGCTTGTGGCCCATTTTCAGTGGAGACCCGAGGAGAAAAGCTCCAGTAATACATTTTAAAACAAGTACAATTTTAAACAATATTGATATAATAGCAGTTATAGCAAAACAATTCACATATGTTGGGTTACATGCATAAAGTTAAAGTTGCATTAAAAAGAAGCTAAGTAACAATTTTACATTGATATAGTTCAATAGGTCAACAATAAACATTTTTTGTTTGTATAAAATTGTGCAAATGCATAGTAGACACATTGGAGAGAGAGGTGTAATGAGGCACTAAGTATGGTCCTTTTGTGGGTACATAAAGGGAAGGAAGACTAGGTAGGGTCATGGCAAGGGCAGGTTCTAGAACTGAGAAAATAAGCTTTTAGTTCATTTTTAAAGTGTGAGGTGTGGGAGATTGAACGCAAGAAAAGGGGAAGTTTGTTCCAAGCATGGGCAAGGGAGTGTTTGTAGAGTAGTTTGCCTACTGACCTTTTTGGGTGGTAGATATCAAGTAATTGTTGGTTAGAAGTACGGAGGGTCCGGGATGGGCTGCAGATGGAGACTAAGGAAGATAGAGATGGACAGAAGGAGGGTTTATAAAGAATAGAGTGTAGCATATGAAACTGAAAAGATAGCAGAAACTGGGGAAGTTCAAGCCATTGAAGAGAGTTTAAAGAAATGCAGTGGTGTGAGTTGTATGGGGAGTTAGTAATGAATCTGGCTATTTTATAGTAAGTCTGTTGCAGTTTGTTTAGAGTGGAGACCTGGATATTGGTAAGAACTGGGGCGGCGTATAAGAGGGAGGGGAGGAGGAGTGCCTGGCCCAAGGTAAGTCTAGATTCAGGGGTTATGAATTTTTTGTTCCGATATAGCAGACCTAGTTTCTGGTTTGTTTTTTTAATACATTGGAGTATGTGTAGGTTGAACTTGAGTTCGTCATCGATAATGACCCCTAGGAGTTTTGTGTGGGTGTCAGGTTGGATGTTTGCATTGTTAGAAGATGTAATAAAAAAGGAGGTTTTGTGATGAGAAAGAGAACAGGGAAGGAAAAGTAGGAGTTTGGTCTTTTTGGGATTTAGGATCAATAGGTTGTGAGAGAGCCATTGTTCAGTGCATAGTAGGGCCTGTTGGGTCAGGGAGTGTAGTTCAGGAATGTTATTTGAGATGGATATGTGTGGAGTCGTCTGCATACTGAATAAGGGAAGATTCTTTGCATGAGGTGTAAAGATAATTGGTGAAGATGTTAAACAAAAGGGGTCCCAAGATGGAGCCTTGGGGAACACCAGTGGAGATGGGAAGGAAAGGTGAGGAGGATGAGAGCCATTTGACAGATTGTTCACTGCCAGATAGGTAACTATTAAACCAGGCAAGTGTGGTGGGGGATAGGTGGAGATTTGCGAGTTTGGATAGTAGTAGAGGATGAGAGACAGTATCGAAGGCTTTGGAGAGATCTAGGGAGAGACAGTATCGAAGGCTTTGGAGAGATCTAGGAAGAGACAGGAAATGAGTTTATTATTGTCTAGGGCCTCTGCAATGATATGAGTGAAGGAGAGGAGGGCAGTGGTGGTGCTGTGTTGAGGACGAAATCCATGTTGGGTAGGGGTAAGTAAGTGGTGTGCGAGGAGGTGATTGAGAAGCTGTGAGTGAATACATTTTTCTAATATCTTGGAGAGGGGGGACAGAATGGCAATGGGTCAGTAGTTTGAGGGGTCAGTGGAGTTTCCACCTTTATGAAGAGGGATAGTGAAGAAAGATTTCCAAAGGGTGGGGACAGTTGATTCCAGAATAGATCGATTAATTAGTACAGATACAGGATAGACAATTGAGTCAGCAGCAAGTTTGAGGAATGTAGGAGATAGATTGTCAGTGGAAGGAGAGCAAGGTTTTAGCTTGAGTAGTAGAGATTTGATGTAAGTAATGGGAACTGGCTCAAAAGAAAACAAAGTTGTGTTAGTGGGACTTGGAGAGGTGGGTGTCGAAGTAGAGTTTTGCTTAGAGGTTACCAGATTTTGGATGGAAGAGATAAAGTGTTTATTCAGGAGGGTAGCTGTTTCCTGAGAGGAAGAGTTAGGGTATGGGGAGGGATTAGAGGGCTTTCCAGGACACAGGATTTTGTTGAGAGTTGACCAAATGTTTCGAGAACTGGATTTGTTGTTAAGCTGAGCAGAGCTATAGTATACCTTTTTGTCATTAGTTGTATGTTTTTTAAAATAAATAAATAAATAATATAATATAATAATATAACATAACTGTTGTTTCAACAAAACATTATTGTGAAAATAAAATTTAGGCAAAGGAGCCAAAGGTTCTTTTAGGACAGACCAGTTCTTCTTTATTATGTCACAGACTGTTACAATTTTACTAGAATAAGTTAACACTATTTTAGGGACAGGAACAGCCTGTTCATTCTGTACATTACTGATATGATGGGCACCACAAAAAGAGGTAGCAACAGTATCTCTCAGAGAGCAGACCTCCTCCATGGTTTCATATACTTCTTTATTGGAATAACTATGAGTAACAAACTCAGCTGAAGCCATTCTCAACACTTCATTTTTATGGCTGTCATCATTATGTCATCTAGATATTCTGAGTAGCTGCCCCTTAACCACATTCTTAGCTACATGCCGAGGATGCATGCTAGTTTTATGTATAATATTATTCTTCCTACAAGATTTCATATACATTTTCATAAAAATATTACCTAAAACATCTTTGCTGACCATAACGTCCAAAAAAACAATGGAATCTTATGAGAAATTAAGTGTAAAATGTTAGAAAGTAGTAGTAGAATGCAAATAGTCCAGAAACAGTATAAGACTCTCAGAGTTGCCCTTCCAAATAAGACAGATATCATCTATGAAGTGTCTATAACTTATATTCTGAACATATGGATTATTGGCATAGGGAAAGTCACATTCCCACTGTGCCAATACTAGATTTTCATCAGAACTGGCACATGCAGCATCCATCACCATGCCAACACATTGCGAGTAGAAATCTTGCTCAAACATGAAAACATTGTTTTCCAAGATTAATTCAAGTAGCATACAGATCAGTAGTACTTTATTCGAAGAAAGATCACTACAGGAGGAAAGAAAAGTTCTAACATTCTCAATGCCTAAATCATTAGGTATCACTGTAAAAAGAGAGGCAGCGTCTAAGGTTGTAAACAACAAGCTTTCCTTCGCTTCTAATTCTTTGTACCAAGCATAGAGATCAGAGAGGAAGTCCTTGGTATCCTTACATACACTAGGGATATCATCCAATATCAGTCTAATGGTTTTCTCACAAAAAAGAAAGTGGTTCAGTAGCTCATCCATGACTGGAGGCAATGGGGTGCATTGGTGGATTTCTCTGATTCTTGTGTATCTTCGGTAAGCCATACAAAATTGGTATGACAGGGTGTTCAATAGTGAAATACTCATAAAGTTCTAAGAAGATCAGGCCTGTCATATGAAGGTCATACAAATAAAAGTTGATTTTTTTAATCAAGCCATCAAACTGATATTTATACAGGTGCTTGTATGTACAACCATCAGTGTTTCAGAGCTATCTTGTAACACTAATTTAGTTTAGTTTCAATTTAAATGGGAAGGTTATGTGGAGGTGTTGTAGGATACCAAAACACAGAAGATGGGCTAATCAGAATATAGAAGAAAAGTGGCTTAAGACAGAGATGTACTGGAAAAGTCTGTTTCTAATACAAGACATATAGTGCCCCCATGTGTTGATGGGTTGTCAAGGGCCAACTACACATCATTATGAGTCTAAAACATATTTTTGTGCTGGGGGGTGTAGTTGTGACAGCTGGAGTCAGCTTTGTAAATATTGTATAAAGTTTTGTGTAGTTGTGACATTGTAAAGTTTTGACTCTCAGGAAGGGGTAATATATTTTTAAATGTGTGTTGCAGTGTATGTGAATATTCTCTTCTTAGGTCGCTACCCAACATTTTGTATTAGTCAGACGGTTGACAAAGTTAGTAGCTAATCTTGTATAAAAGACGCTGTCTGAAGACAGAAAGACAAGAAATCAGTTCTTCATTGAAGTCACATATGAAGAAAGAGCCTGAATGGGAAGACTAAAGGCCCAATTGAGGCTATATGTGGATAGTACCTGCGTATGTTATCTATTTTTTTCTCCCCACAACCAATCATCAGCTGCCATCACATCCTGTCCTCATTTACTGGGTCTTTTGGACCTGCCTAAACCTCCCCAGTCTCTAATTGACCCATGACCCAATAAGAAGATCAAGTACACTGGTGCAGTGCCATACTGCTGCCAAGCAGCATGCCCTGACCCACCACCCCAGGGTAGCCTTGTGAGCACTACTACTATGGCTGCTTTCAGGAGGTGCACGCACCCTTCCAAGCAGGAGGAAGTCTCTCAACCAAGTGGCACACCTCTTGCAGTGCCAAGCTTGCCCAGTTCTTAATGCTGCTGTTGCAGCACACCAGGCTTCCTCCTTCCCTCCTCCCAGATTGGGTTAAATGTCACTAACCACCATCTCCCATGGTCCCTCCAGATGTATCTGTTTTCATGAGCTGGGATGTGGTTCTAGGAGATGCCTGCAGCCATGGACATGAAAGTTGGACCTGGGATAGGTATGCAAATATGGACTTCTCTTGTTTTAAGACAGCCTATTTCCTGAAGAGGGTGTGTGGACTGAATATTACACCTTATGTGTTATTTTAGTTTAATTTGTCCAAGTGGGCTAACATATTTTGTTTGTGGATTATTAAATAAACATGAGTTTTTATGTATGTCCAGCCTACAGCATCTTCTCTGAACTTGGTATATATATATATATATATATATATATATATATATATATATATATATATATATATATATAGGTCCCCTTCAGAAGGTCAAACACTTAAAAGCTCGACTTTCATATAGCCGAGACCATATGATTAAACTTTTAAAAGTTCGAACAGTCTGAATGGAGATCTCCATGGAGCGCGGAACAGGAAGATTTCCCTTTACCGCAATGTAGTGCGATCTTGGAGTTGGTATATTTAAATAGCGGGGGTGGCACTGTTTAGTTTTTTTTTACATATTTTTGAACATTGAAATGTTCAATCATATGGTCTCGGTCATATGAAAGTTGAACATTTGGATGTTTGATTATGTGAAGTAGACCCATATATGTGTATATATTTATATATATATATATATATATATATATATATCTTCTTCCAGCTTTTCCCGGTTAGGGGTCGCCACAGCGAAACTCCAGTCTGCTAATGATTGGCGGTAGATTTTTTTTTACGGTGCCGAGATGCCAGCCCGACGCCCAACCTTCAATGAAGGCATGCGCATTCACGCATGTCTTTCGAATGCCACCCAACCACGGGGAGGACATGCAGACTCCACACAGAAGGCGCTCCAGCTGAGAATCGAACGGGAGAACCTCTTGCTGTGAGGCGGCAATGCTACCGCTGCACCACTGTGGCTTCATATATATATATATATATATATATATATATATATATATATATATACACATACACACACATATATATATATATATATATATATATATATATATATATATATATATATATGGGTCTACTTAACATTGAAATTTCATAACGTTGAATTTCAAAACATTGAGACCAAAACATCTAAATCCCAAAACACTGAAAACCCAAAACATTGAAAACTGAGAACATTGAAAGTGTGCTTCATAACACTGGAAACTACAATGCATATGTAAATAACATCCTCTCCACCTATAACAACACTTAACTAACAAACACACTTTCTACTACATTTCTGCAGGGAGGCAAGCCTCCCTACACCCCCCCCCCCCCCGTAAATTAAATATACCAACTCCAAGATCACATTACTCTCTGGAGTTTAAAAATATGTATTTTTTTTTTTTTTGCTAAAATGCTCTTTATTATGTAATTTCTAAATGTTAACAGCATCACAGATGTTGCAGTATGTACACATATTATGATCTATAGTCCGTAGATTAGGAATGTTAATGACTTGCATACATCATTTCACATTAAATATTTTACAAAATGTTACACAACAGTGTTGTAGCTCAATCATGTGACATAGTCATTCCATCTAGATGGCTCTTTAATCACTGTACTAAACCCAGGCACTTTGCAATCATGATGAAATGAGGTAGTAGTCACGGCAGGCTCTAAAGATATAACTGGTCATATATGAAACAATTGTCATCATTCAGATTGGTAACTGAAGTATTAGGAACACAGCATCTGCCTGGGATCATGTATGGCTCACACTCTGGAACAGACTCACTTTAAAGGTTGTGCAACATTTCCTGGCCTGCACTGTCTGCAAGTTCTACTTTGCCATACAGTTTAGTATTCAGTGATGAGAACAGTCCTGTTTTGTAAAGGTGCTTTCTATTTCTGCCAAGTGGAAGATCATTCTCAGTCCTGGGACTTCTACTGTTTGGAATCTATTTCTCCGAAGTACAAGCAAAAACTAAAGGTCTGTGGCTGCCTAACTTTGCTGGTGACTGCAAACTGGGAGGGGTCATAGAATCTACAAATTATGTCAACATCCTACAAGAGGGTCTTACACAAACAAACGATTGCTGCCAAAGTCATGTCCTTAAACTCAATGCAAAAAATGTATTGTCATCCCTTTCCATAAGAGCGATGTTCCTGTTAACTACCACATCAAAAGCAACACCATAAGTATGCATTCAGTGGTGAGGGACCTGGGGACACAGGTTGACAGTAATCTTACCTTTGATCACCATGTCTCCACAGTGGTAAGAAAGGAATTCTATATTGCTCATCTCGTAAGTAAGGGCATTGCCTCCAGGGAAAAAAGAACTTATAACCTCTGTACTCTTCTCTCATCAGGCCAATAATTGAGTACAACAGCTACTTTGGTATGTACCTTTCCAAGCACCTACAGCAGTTGGAGAAACCACGAAGGTTCCTCACAAGGAAAATTCAAGGTCTTCAGCATCTGTCTTATGTAGATCATCCGAAATCACTGTCACTTCATTCTGTTTCATGCAGACTACTCAGAGGTGATCTCTGCCTTGCATATAAGGCAATTTCTGCCCCTGCTTTATTGGAAATGTTGCATAACCACAAGTCAAATGGTACACGGGTTACTCGCTCTAAAGACCTTAACCTGGTATGTGACATTAATAGAACCTGTTGGAGGGATAGATTTGTCTCCCAGAGGTTACCACACCTTTGGAATAGACTCCTACATCATGTCAAACAAAGCACCTCATTGGCCATCTTCAAACACAATCTGGAGGATTGGATGGGTAACCATAAATTCACCCCGGGGGTTCTACCTGTGTCCCTCTTGGAAATGGACATTAGGTGCTGATCATGGAAATAAAGGTAGAACTTGACTAGGTTTGTAAGGGCCTTAGGGCCATTAGCCTAGTAACTTCCTATGATGTACCTGACATTCCTACAAGTGCTTCTTATTTATCCAAATATTTTTAATTTGGATTTTGAATGTAAAGTACCTGTCCTGGTCTCAGCACTAGCAATGACTTGATTAATCTGTATTACTATAGCTTCTATTTTTTGCTGGACATCTTAACAAGCTACTTAAACACTTGGTATTATTAGATGTTGCTGGCAAATTTATTCTTATTCTCCTCCCTTAACCAGTTGAGAAGATGAAAGTCCTGAGTAGAAGAGCATAGTCATACAAAAAATGTAAGATAACAGTCCTGCTCTCAGCCAGTGACACATTTTCTCCTAATACTTTTCTACAGTTTGAATAACTCTCAGCTTTGCAATTTGACTGCATATATCTTGGTGGAGACAGACATGTTGGAATAGTTGTAGAAAATGGCTCACAAACTGTAGACCACTACATGTGAAAAGTTTATCTAAGATAAATGGCTTCAACAGAGTTACGACAGTTTGAGATGAACTGCTTTTATTTATTTTATTTGAATTTGTAAACAGGGTATGTGAAGTGTCTGAAGACCCATTTCAGCTATGACCCAGACGAGTGGCAATACAAATGGCATGAGCAATGCTACAGACATTAAATGATGAAGTATAACAACGATGAGCTATGCAGGTAACTGAACAGTACATCAGGTATAAAAATAGCTGACTGAATGGATAAGTGTACAATATTGGGTTCACAAGGTTATTATAGGCATATTAATTAAATGAATATAGCTTCAAAAAGCTTCGCAAGTAGGGCAGGTGCAAAGAACCAAGAAACCAAACTGCAATTCAAAAAATGGGTTCAGCACCAAAAGAGTGAAATACATGGTTTATTTAAAGAAAAATCAAACAGGTTTCGGCAATTCAGCCTTCATCCGTGATTTACCATTCCACAATACAAAACACTAATTTATACTGCCAGCATTCATTAGATAATTAATTAATTAAAGAGTTAAACACATAATAGTCATTTAAAAGCACAGACATTTGACCATATAAGGATGTGTGGAAACAATAAAGAGACCCCGTATAACATTAAAAAGTATATAGTTATTCACACTAAAAAATGAATAACGAGTATAAAAATATATACCAGCTTGTCCTTAATGTCTTCACAAATGATCAAGTCCTGGTGTAAACAGAGCCCCTAAATTAATTATCCATCTCTTTTCCATGTCATTCAATATGCTGTGCCAATCCTATCACCCCATATTTTGTCGATGATGCAAAAATGAAATACGGTCGATTTGTGTACAAAATCAGACATTTTGCCAATTGCGGAACAGATTGGGTGGTCTATTTGGCCAAATGTTCCTGTTCCGCATTTTATGTTGGCCCTTTAGAATTAGAATGTCAGAATATATGGGGGACATTCGGAATAAACGTTTGACTAATGTACTTTACAGACATGTTTGTATACACAAATCAGCCTTATTTCATTTTTGCATCATTGACAAAATATGGGGGTGATAGATCACAAAAACACGGTTGGCACAGCATATTGAATGACATGGAAAAGAGATGGGGGCATATTTCACCCCCATTTACGCTGACCTTTTTATGGGATACTTGGAGGATATGCTTATATATGATGATTCTCATAATATATACTTGAATGATATGGATATTTGGCGGCGATATCTGGATGACTGTTGGCTGATCTGGCGAGTGGATACTACTTATCTTTTTGTGTTTCTTCAATACCTCAATGATAATAAGTGGGGTATTGAATTTACTCTTAACATGGACCGTCAAGAAATTCACTTTTTAGATGTCAGGATCAGCAGGAATGTGGACAATACTTTGTCTACCCAGGTATTCCGCAAATATCCTCAGTACAACAGTCTCTTGGAAGCTACCAGCTTACATCCAAATCACATTATAAGGAATATCCCCAAGTCACAATTCCTTCGTGTCAAAAGGATCTGCTCCTCCAAGGATGATTATGCACATCACAAACAAGATTTGATACACAGTTTCAAGGCTAGAGGCTATAAACCTGGATACATTTCAACAGCTTGTAGTTGGGCTACTGGGCAGGATAGGTCACAATTATTGACATATTGTGACAAAACTCCAAAATCAGAAAACACCATCAGGTTTGTCACAACATATGCCATTAGAAATGCTATCATCAAAAATTGGAATATCCATTTGGCTAATGAAGAATTATCTAATATCCTCACCGAGCAATGCAAATTTTCATATTGCAGAGGTAAAACATTAGGATCTTATTTTAACCACTATAAATCTAAAACGCAACAGCATCCTAAGTCTGAACAATTAACCATCACAGGGGATAAACTGGTGGGTTCATTTTCTAGTGGACATTGCTCCTTTTGTAAATATATGTATAAATCTAAGGAATTTTTGAGCAAAAATATTAAATCTGTGTACAAAATCAGACATTTTGCCAATTGCGGAATGGATTGGGTGGTTTATTTGGCCACCTGTTCCTGTTCCGCATTTTATGTTGGCCAAACATCTAGGACCTTTAGAATTAGAATGTCAGAACATAGATTCATAGGTTCATAGATTAGTACTAAGCAAACTGCCCTTGTGAGCCATTTTAAGCCTAGCCAATTGTCCCTTGAGAGACTCAAACCCTGCACCTTGTGTTTGCAAGGCAACCACCTTAACCATTAGGCCACCCTCCCAACCCAACATATGGGGGACTTTTGGAATAAACATTTACAGACATGTTTGTATACACAAATCAGCCGTATTTCATTTTTGCATCATTGACAAAATATGGGGGTGATAGATCACAAAAACAGGGTTGGCACAGCATATTGAATGACATGGAAAAGAGATGGATAATTAATTTAGGGGCTCTGTTTACACCAGGTCTTGATCATTTGTGAAGACATTAAGGACAAGCTGGTATATATTTTTATACTCGTTATTCATTTTTTAGTGTGAATAACTATATACTTTTTAATGTTATACGGGGTCTCTTTATTGTTTCCACACATCCTTATATGGTCAAATGTCTGTGCCTTTAAATGACTATTATGTGTTTAACTCTTTAATTAATTAATTATCTAATGAATGCTGGCAGTATAAATTAGTGTTTTGTATTGTGGAATGGTAAATCACTGATGAAGGCTGAATTGCCGAAACCTGTTTGATTTTTCTTTAAATAAACCATGTATTTCACTCTTTTGGTGCTGAACCCATTTTTTGAATATTAATTAAATACAGTATTACAGTAGAACAAGGCAGATGTGTTCAAAACAAATACAGTGGTGTAAAATTTATACTTTTTGTATTACGGTACATTCACTCATGCAGTAGGCAATAAGATTTAATGTGAGGGATTGTGAAAAATTGTGTGTACTGGGTCACGAATAACAGTTTTGTTAGGATATGCTGGTGATAAAGATTTTAATATTATCCTGTGTCACAAAAAATGCATTTGTATTCATTACAGAGAAATTCTTTCAGTTGTGTCTTAAAAACATTTACGTCGGTGATGAACCTATCATCTTGTAGTCTATTCCACTATGCTGGGGCCATATTTGGAAAAGCTCTCTCAGTAGTATGTAGTTAATTAATATGGAGGTCTGGTAAGGAGCAATATATCGGAATTTTATAGGTTGTATGGTTGTCCAGGACTGAAAATATTTTTCAGGGTTGGGCAATAGCTTGTGTTAACCAACTTATGAGTAAGGGTATTAAGGACAGCCTTAAGAGTTTAACAGCCTTAGAATACCTGTGATAGTAATCAACACAAATTAGATAGTAATTGTCTCGGAAATGGGTCATATCTAAAGCAACTTTACTCCATGGATAATCTGGAATTTTGTGAGGAATCATGACATCTCTGAAATTAGTTATGTGGTACTGTTAATATATTTGACAGCTCTTTAACATTGATTTAATGTATTTGGACGTATATGGCCAAAATAACACACACATTCTTTCTTAGTATTTAATGCTTATAAAAGTGCTCAGTTTATTTTTTGAACATGAATTTACAAAGTTGAGAAGAAAAAATTGTTTTTAGTCTGGTCTGTATTTCTTGAGATACAAGGTTTGATTCCCTCAGACCTCATTTGCCTCCAGTTTGACCTTGAGCAAGTCACTTAACTAGACATTGTTCCAAGGTTGCCCTTGGAAGGTGACTGTGGGTATACCTGGTTTACAAATGGGTATTATTATTTTTACCCTTGAACATCAGTCCTTGTGACTTACAAATTTCATAACAACAGCTATAATAAAATGGTACTAGCACTTTATTTTTGTTATCTGACCATCAAGTCAAAATAGGTGTCTATTAAAATTCAAAAAAATGTAATTTCAATTTTCTGAAATGTGAAAATTTAAGTGTGAGTAGGAAGACACAGTCTATGTCTGAAATAGTAATACCTTAGATTATATCCTCTAGACTGAGGTATGATAATCCCAGCCTTAGTATATCAGTAGTACGGGTATGGGGACACAACAACCCCATATTGTGAAGTATAGGTGTGAATTTCTCCCCTTAAAAAAAATATTCAAAGCTGTAATAAAAAGTTTTGAAATGTTCTGTTTGTTGCTGGACACATGTTAATTTTCAAAGTGTAGTATCAGTTCTTCTACTTCTAAAATGAAGGCAGTCAAAATCATTCATCTTTTGGGTAAGACGTTAAAATGATGTCTCACCTGTTTGAGTTGGTGGTAGCTCAGTTGGATTTAAAAGATCTCATTGCAGCTACTGAAAAGATTAATAGTCCTTTATCTAATACAACATAAAAAACATGTTTTATATATTTACAAAATGTACATATTTACAGGCAGATATATACACATTTCTATTTTTTCTTACTATTTACTCATTGTTATTCTTCCATAATTAACCCCAACTCTTTCTTTCACAACCATAATCTAATTTTTTTGCAAGACAACTGACAAAATCCAGTTCCCATTAAACAAAATGTCATTCAATCTTTCATTCCAAATAACCCATATTATGTAACATAAATTTTTATGTACCTTTTTCACATACTTTTCTTATTCTTATAATATCCATTCATAGGTTCATAGGTTCATAGGTTTATACTAGGCTATCTGCCCTAAGGCATTTATAAGCCTAGCCCAAATTATTGTGGCTTACATACCCCTTATATGAAAAAATACTGTGCCCATTAGTTTGTTGTGCCTCTGTCCAGCAGTGACCCAGAGATGATTCCCGGGGTAAACCTACGATCTCCCATCCACAGGTCTAGATTTCTCTTGAACAGAGTCAGCGAGGTGCTCTGCCTCACATGGACCGGGATTTTATTCCACAGCATAGGGAGTCTCTGAGTGATAAATCTATCCCTCCAGCACGTCCTATTTATATCCGTGCTAAGGTTTAAGTCGCTTGCTCTAGTGGTTTTGGTGGATTTGGATTTTTGAGGTGGAGCATGTCCATTAATTCGGGTTGGACATGGCCTTGTATGTCAGGCACATGTCACCTCTGAGCAGGCGGTATCGACTGAATAGAGCTGGAGTTTCTTCAATCTGGCAGCATATGACAGATTTTGGAGTCCCTTTATCCTTTTGGTGAGGAACTTTTGGGGTCTCTCCAATTGCTGCAGATGTCGGGTGAGATACATCCCGAATGGGGCATTGTACTCGATCATTGGTCTGATAAGTGAAGAGTACAGGGAACAATGACCTCACTAGATCTGGATGTGAATCCCTTCATGATCAGGTGGGCAATGTAGAAGGTCTTTCTAACCACTTTAGCAATGTGAGTGTCAAAAGAAAGGCCACTGTCAACCTGGGTCCCCAGGTCCCTGATAACCTCTTCTGTGCTTAGTGGATTGCCACCTATATGGTAGCTTGGGGTTACCTTGTTTTTCCCGAAGGGTATGACTATACATTTTTTGGCGTTTAACTTCAGGCCATGGCTCTGGCACCAGCTCTCTGTTTCCGTGAGTCCCTTCTGAAGGATATCAGTGTCCGATGCACTTTCCACTATGGCGCCCAGTTTGCAGTCATCTGCAAACTTTGTCAGCCAAAGTCCTCCCATGTTGGCCTGTACTTCTGAGAAGTAGATGCCAAACAATAGGGGGCCAAGGACCGAGCCCTGTGGGACACCACTTGTGACCGGCTTGGAGTCTGACACAGCGCCAGCAACTCTAACCCTGTGGGTTCTGTCCTTAAGCCAGTTTGCAACCCATCTTGTGACATATGGGTTTACATTTAAGCTGGTAAGTTTTTCTACAATAACCGAGTGGGGTATTGTGTCGAAAGCCTTTGCAAGGTCAAGGTAGGCTGCATGGACTGCCTTTCCTCATCAATGGCCTTGGTGACTATTTCAAGAAGTCGACCAAGTTCAAAAGGCATGATCTTCCCTTGACAAAGCTAAACTGGGTCGGGTCCAATGTCTGCAAGTCCCTATATCTTTGTTTATGAGCTCCATTATGATCCTCTCCATAGCTTTGCAGACTAGACTTGTTAAGCTTATGGGGCGGTAATTACCAGGGTCCGTGAGGCGCCACCTTTGTGGAGTGGGACCACAGTTGCCGACGCCACTCCTTGGGCACGTATCCTGTGGTAAGGCTGAGATTAAACAGCTGCCTTATGTGCGGGTTTAATTCCTCATTTAGCTCGTAGCACACAGCGGGGACACCATCCGGTCCCATTGATGCTGTGTTTTAGCTTTAGAGAGAGCAGCTTTCACCTGCGCATTTGAGATGTCCGGGAGGCTACACTCGGCTGGGATAGTTATCTCTCCTTTAGGGGAGAGAGGGTGAAGTTTGCACTGAACCTGTCTGCCAGTATGTTGGCAATGTCTGTGGGTTCAGTGATTTTTGTATCATTTTGGACTAATTCTGAGCATATCTGTGAGTTTCCACCCAGGTTCCTAACATAGCTGAAAAAGGCCTTATGATTGTCCTTTGAATCCATGGCAATTTTTCTCTCAAAATTGGCCTTAGTTGATTTTATGAGTGCTCGTATTTTTTACTAATAATGATCAGGGTGACTTCCCTTTATGGATTTTGTTCTATCATGTAATAGCTTTCTCCTCTTATTGTAAAGTTTGTTAATGGCTGGGGTCCACCAGACTGGACGTTGCCCTTTGTGGAAAGAGTCTTGGTTTTATTTGGGATTGCCTGATCCATGCAGTCCTGGAGGTGTTCATAGAAGGCATTTGTAAGGGCTTCCAGCTTGGGTTGTGGTTTCCTCTGACTCAGGGGCCTTGAAGGATACCACACCAGTCTTGAGTAGTGTGAAGTTTGCTTTAGAGAAGTTCTTCACTATGGTCTTTTTGTTTGGGGTGGGGCGGATGTGGATTTCCAGTGAGATTAGTTTATGATCAGATCTCACCAATGAGGGATATACTTCGGTGTGGAGCATTTTGTCCCCATGTTTGTGACAATGAGATCTAGTATATTTTCTCCTCTCGTGGGAACAGTGACTAGCTGTTCCATGGCATTTGAATTTATGAACTCCAGGAACCGTTGGGCTAGAAAGTTAGGGCTTGAGTAATGTTCCCAGTCTATATTCGGGTAGTTGAAGTCACCCAATATGATGGTGTTTGGAGATACATTTATACCCTCCAGTGTCTTCAGGAAGGCTGTGTGGGGTTCCTGAGTTTGAGAGGGTGGCCTGTAGCATGCTACAATTTGTAGAGCAGTTTTGCCTATTGTTAGTTGCACCTGGATGGTTTCCAAGCTTCATGCGTTGCCACCAACCTGGAGGTGTGAGTATCCTTTATGAATATGGATACACCCCTCCTTTGTGGAGTGGTCCGGGTTTTGGGGCGGAACGCATGATATGAGGTAAAACCTAATAGTGCCGGGTGCTCTCAGGAGCCTTGAACCAGGTTTCAGTTACAGCACAGACATCGATGTTCTCCATACTGAGAAGGGCCTCGAGTGCGTGCATTTTGAGATTTAGACTTCTGGCATTGAGCAGCATTACCCTCAATTTCTTCCCATTTTGTTTTCTAGGGTGGTAGGTTTAGAATTTGAGCCTTGCCTAAAAAGGCACTATGGGGTGGCAAGAGCCTTAGCCAATATCCGAATCCCAGGGTGACAGGTGCAAGCCGTCCCTTGCGAAGCAGCGTGGCTTGTCAAGCATGTCATCCCAGGCAGACAGACACTGGATCCCCTTTGAATGACACCAGACATTAAGCCAATTGTTAAAGCTGATCATCTTGTCTCTATATTGTGGCATCATTCTTGGTGAAGGAAGGATACTGCTCAGGGTTAGGGTCATACCTGCCTGGGCTACATAATCAGAGAGCTCCTCTATGTCTCTTTTCATGCAGTCCAGGGAGGTGCGTCTCAGGTCGTTCACACCAGCATGGACAATGACTGTGTCATATTTGTACTTGCTGTGGAGTGACCAGTGCTTGTGTTATGTGGCGGATTCTAGCGCCCGATAGGCAGCTTACTGTGACCCTCTCCTTGTTCAGCCTGGTGAGTGGGATGTCAGTGTGTCTGACTATGGAGTCACCTATGACAAGTATGTTTGGTGTTGTATTTGGCCTTAAGGGCTGTGACTGCTTTGCACACTGCTTTTGTGGTTTATGTGTTGCTTGTGGGGTGTCTTGAGGTAGCAGTTGTTTGGGTGTCTGCTTTGGAGGCCTCTGCTGTTTAGGTAAATTTTTACTCAGAGCCTCCGAGTATGTCTTTGTGTGTTTATGTGTTTGATTCAGTGGAGTGGTAGCATTATGTGAGGCTGGTTTTGTGGTGTGTGTAGTTGCCTTCTCCTCCTGTCTGGTCTTGCCAGTCCTGAGTTGAGAGAGCTCAGCCTCCAGTTTGGCTAAATAGCTGCATCTCTCGCAAGTATTTGTGTTATGTGGGAGGAGGAGAGGGTTGTCTGTGTACATGAGGCAGTTATAACATTGCCTCAAGATTCCCAGATTCACTAGCTGGACCGGAGAGGAGATTGACAACTGACCTTTGGACATGCTAGAATAATATTGGGAAATCCTTAATTGAAAACAAGGGCCAGTGGGGAGTGAGGGTGTAGTGCTTTTAATTTTTAGTGCTGACTTATATAATTGCTTTAGTGAGCAAGTGCCAGGTAACTTGAGTGCAATGTGATACAAGTAACTAAATGCAAAACGACAAACAGTAACTTTCTTTCAAGTGAAACAAGGAAATAAGTACAGTAAGCAATGCAGATATCACTAGTGATCCACAGAAGCGCTGAGAAGTTGCGTATTAGGTGAATTAGCTTCCAGGGAAATAACAAGCAAACAAACAACAAGTATATAAACAAAGCTAGATTCAGTAGGCCTGGATCTAGTCTATGCTAGAGCAAACAAGGTGAACCAATTTCAGTAAGATACAGTTCAAATATTCAGGCACTATAAACCTTTAACCAGAAAATTCCCAGCTCAGAAGGGCAGAATCCAGCCTCTTCTCCCACAAGAGTGCAGTCCACGAACCTTCTTAATGTAAAATAACTGGCCTGAAGCCCAAGTGCCTAAACCAGAACTAATACACTTGGACACTGGGCTCTCAATCAGCAGTTCCCAACTTAGAAGGATGAAAGCTACCTGTCCTGCCACCACAGTGCTTGCCACAAACCTTCCTAATGTAAAACAACTGGTCTGAAGCCCAAGTGCTTAATCCAAAAGACTTGAATGATAGCTACACTTTAATCAAGTTTCAACCAAGCAGTAATAAATACCATTGAATACTTTAGAGAATGTCTGGATTAGTGCTCAAGTTACACAAACAAAGCTAGATCCAGCAGGCCCGAATCCAGTCTATGCCACAGCAAACAAGGCGCACCAACTTCAGTAAGAAACAGTTCAGATATGCATGCACTATAAGCCTTTAACCAGAAATTCCCAGCTCAGAAGGGCAGAGTCCAGCCTCTCCTCCCACAAGAGTGCAGACCACGAACCCTCTTAATGTAAAATAACTAGCTTGAAAGCCCAAGTGCTTAAACCAGAATTAATACACTTTTAGAATAACAGACACTGAGCCCTCAATCAGCAGTTCTCAACCTAGAGGGATGTAAGCTACCTGTTCTGCCACAACAGTGCAGACCACAAACCTCTCAGTGCAAAACAACTAACTGGTCCGAAGCCCAAGTGTTTAAACCAAAAGGCTTAGAATGAGTTACACCAAGCAGTAATAAATACAATTGAGTATTTTAAGATGATGCAAAAGTAAAAGAAGTAGGTAAAACTCCAAGTACAGTAAAAGCAGATGAAATTTTTTTTTTTTTTTTTTTTTTTTTTCTGAACAAGTGCTGAGATCAAAGAAACAGATTTGAGTGCTGAAACTAGAAAACTGGCTAGTTACAAGAAAAAAAAAAAAAACAATCTAGAAGGCTTCCCTCAAACACAGAAGGGCTTGGGGGCTCAGAAGCCTACAAATAGTCTGTACCACTTAACAAGAAAGGCAGGAAATAAGCTTAATTTTTTTTTTTTCTATTTCCCATTCATAATCATATTGATATGTATATTGTTTACGTCATTAATATTCTCAAAATAATTTTCTTCACATAACTTTTTCCGAAGTTTCACTACTCTTGCATTTAAAAAAAACATGCTCTGTAGTCTGTACCTCCCCACATAATAAACACACTCTTTCAACTTTTTTATAAGGCATAATCCCCTTTACTGGTAATTTATTACAAGTCTGCATAGAAATTCCTGACAGTCTACTATCTTCCTGACTTTAATAGCTTTAATCACTTCTTCTGGTAAAATTTTCCATGGATTTACATAATAGTAATATTGTTTCAACACATTATTATACCACATCTGTCTATCTTTCTCTATATGATCATTTTTTTTTATTTTCCATGCTAGTATTTTCTTGATATTTTTTTAAGTTCTTTTTTACATATTCTTTTTCTTTCTTTTTTCTTATTCTCATAATCTTTAAAATGTTTTAACTTATATTTAAACATTCTCACTATTAATTTCCCATTCTCTTCCTTTAGCTACTTTAATAATCTTTACAAGTTTAGTAATTTCAATCCCCTTTCATCTTCACTCATATACAACACACTTCTTTTCACTGGGTTTAATTCTGAACCTCATATAAAAGAAAGCATTAATTGCACAATTTTCTTTTCATACTTTTGTAGGATTACATAAACAGTTGACATATATGCTATTTTCCCATTAATACAGAATTCACCAGATACTTTTTTCCTGAATGCTAATATCTACATCCTCCACAAAAATAAATATTTTTTTTGTTTCTTCTATCAAACACTCCCAGGGCATCATAACTACATCATTACCCAATTTTTGTTTGAAAAATACACACCACCAATTTTCACCACGTCACCCACACTCTTATTTGTATCTTTTTTCAAGGTTATTCCGATTTCCTTTAAACATCTATTCAGACAAACCAACACTTCCCTTATCCATATTCTGTTCTTAGCTACTACATATGACAAAACTACTTGAATCACCATCTCCTTTTGCATCATGTATCTAGCATCTTTAATTTTATAACCTGCTTCATTCACTACTACATTAATTACAAATGCAAACAATATTTCACTCGTGGAAAATCCTCGTCTTATACCAAACATCATGCATATTTCTTTACTCAGCAGCCCATTCACTAACACTCTCACTATTATTTTGATATGCTGACATACATATTCTCTGAATTCTATTACCTAATCCATACTTCATAGTATCTCACAAAGCATCAAGTCCTAATGTATCAAATGCCTTGCTAATATCACCTACCATATGTTTCACATCCTCGATTTTACTTATAATACTAACAATTTCTCTCACAACCAGTAACAATTCTTGACATCCCTTCTATTTTATACCATATATACTTTCTTCCATAATATCCCTCAACCTCATCCTTCTTTTCTTCAATTTTCCTCTGTATTATTCTCATAAAAATTTATAATCTGACTTCCAAGATGGCTGCACATTGAGTAACAAATTATTTCTTGCCCTCCCAGTGTGAAAACAGAAACTCAGCAGAAAAGGTCAGTAGACTTGAGTTTATGGCAAATTTCAGTAAATTGCTAGCAAGTGCACTGCCTGGATGCCATGAATAAAGAAATACAGAAGACCTGGAAAAATCAGCTACAAAAAGTGAGGAAGAAACACTGACTGGGAAGTGTTCTGCAGCTGTTCAACAAAAAGGAATGTCACCCTCAGATATGACTTCCAGTAACCTACAGGAAGATATAAGACAACTGCATATAGCCCTGTTTAAAATAAACAAAACACTGATGGAGTATATCAACACAAACAACAAAAGACTGGAAAAAATGGAAGAAGCTTTAAACAGCTATTCAGATGAGATAAAAAAGCTGCAAAAATCAGAGGTTGAAATAAAGAAAAGCTGGCTGAATATGAGACTGTTCTCAAAAAAGCCAAACAGTTGCAGAACAAAGCTTAGTTCATAGAATCAACACTGGATGCAGTATGAAACAAACCAAGCAACGCTGATACTGAACAAGTGTTTAATAAAACAGAGCTTTCAGGTCAAGCAAACCCATGATGAAGGGTTTATTTGACTTGAAAGCTCTGTTTTATTAAACACTTGCTCAGTATCAGCGTTGCTTAGTTTGTTTCATACTGCATCCTGAATATGAGACTGCTCAGGGAGAGATGTTTCAAAAAAATAATAGAATTAGGGGAGAGAGCATGTAGGGAAAACCTGAGATTTTCTGCTATACCAGAGAATCTAGAAGGAACAGATTACATTAATTTTATGAAAGCACAAATGTGCAACTGGACTGGTATTCCACAGCAGGAGTTGTTAGTTGAAAGGGCACATCGCGTGTATGCTCCAAACAAGGCTATAAAAAAACAACCTAGACCTTTAATAGTAAAGATGCAATCTTACCAGCGGAAGAAGTTGATTTTGACAAAATTGTGGCAGAAGGACAAAGTGCTAAAAGTGGGAGACAGCAGAGTGATTGGGAAGAATGATTACTCATTGTACACCAGACAGAAGAGGAGCAAATATTTGTCCAACAAAAAGTAAGCTGTAAAATAGAAGGACATTCTGCTTCTTGTTCTTCTGGTAATAAAGACCACAGAGAGACTATAACTGTGAAACCTTTTTAATTTTTCAATGGAAATGTTGGAGAGAAGGAAGGGAGCAAGAGAGTTGACTAGAAGAAATGAGAGCACGTTGGAAATAACTTACAATTGTTCAACTGCTAATGTTATATATTTAGCTCAATGTGTTCAATGTTTTAAGTTCTATGTTGGCATGACTACTAGGACATTGAGGGATAGGATTAGAGAACATATATATTACAGCAACAATGGAGACACCAGAAGTGCTGTTGCCAAACATATTGTTGAAGAATGTACCATTCATAGATTAGTATTTTTCAACATAGAGATCTTGCCAAGCACTATAAGGTTGAGGAATAATAGGAACACACTTGAAAAGATTGAGCAAAAATGGATTGTCTTGCTACAAGCTGACAAGGGTATGGCTTTGAATGAAGCTTTGTCACTCAAACCCTTTTTAAGGGACAGAAGGCTTAGTTATATTTGCTAACACCCCCCCCCCCCTTTTAATACACTCTCTTTGCCTTGGATTTTAGATATATATCTTTTCACAGTAGTTATAGGTGTGTCTGCTTATATATATATATGCATATACTCCTCATACACTATTTATTTATTTATTTATTTATGCATATATTTTCTGTTTTTATTGTGTTTTTTTTATACACACATATGTTTTATGTTAGTAGCATTTAGCTATGATGTTTGGTTTGTTTATATTTATTTTTCATATATTTTCTGTTTGTTTATGTGTTTGTTTTTTGAACATTTAAGTAGATTGAGGAGTGTTTACTTTTACTGTTTTTACTGTGTTTACTGTTGAGTTTTATTGTAAACTCCACATAAGGTGTATACTTAGTTAACTATGTGGATGGCATGACTGTTTCAGCCTTTGTTGATGCAGTTCTGCATTTAAATTTTCCAAAACATCAGTATATTTGCAACATCATGATGAAATGGTTTATGTATGATGCATATTATACTGTTTAGCTATCTGTAATAAATGTTTTATTTATTATATCTGAAATCTATTATATAAGTTATGGTTGGAGCATATTAAAAATGTACTTATTTTACTAAAGTGTTAGGTAACTTTAAATCACTTGATTTCCACTGATTACTTAATTGGGAGGAAAAGGTTGTTAACAGTGATTGGTTTAACAGTGCTGAAAATGTTTAGGCTTGTTTTAGAATTTTATGTCTGATGAAGTGTAGGAGTACTACTCGCAAGCACTTACATGTTTTTTACTAAATAAATTGTTTGGTTTTATGCTGTGCATGTCCTTTGCCTGCTTGGATTTCTTGCATGATTATAAAGTGTTCATGTCTATAATGGCTAAAGGAATGGCAAACGTAATGCCAAAACTGATACATAATGGATCAATGTAGTTTTGTGGAGTGGAGGCAAACATTTGACAACATTAACAGAACATTAGTAATCCAGAGGGAAGCAGAATGTAAGAAAATACCATTGTTGGTGGGGGTCTTGATGCAGAGAAAGCATTTGACAGAGTAAGCTGGGACTTTATGAGCAGGGCAATGGAAGCATTTGCATTTTCTGAATAAAAATATAAGGTTGATTAGGAGAATATATGAAGGATTGGAAGAGAAAATTAAAGTGGGTTGGGTCCTCTCTGATAATTTCTGCTTGACCAGAGGAACCAGGCAGGGGGGGGGTCCTCTTTCTCCTTTATTATTTGCATTATATTTAGAACCATTAGCAAAGAAAATAAGGAACTCAGAGAAGGATATAAGTGGTATGGTAGTCAAGAAAAGCTGGTTTTGTTTACAGATTATATTATTTTGTACCTGACAAAACCAGAAAAAGACATTACATTGTTGTGGAACATTTTGAGACAGTTTCAGATCTTTTTTGGGATACAAAATTAATGAAGCTAAAACAAAGACAATAGCAGTAAATTATGTACCCACACATTAACTGGTTCAGGAATACCCATATTTATGGAGACATGATAAAATGAAGTATTTAGGAGTATGGATTAAAATGATTCTAGTGTGGCAGCTAAGGATATTTAGAAAGAGACTAATCAAAAGATAATACAACAACTGAGAAAATGGAAGCTTTGTTGTATGGGTACAGATAGTAAGATGCAAGCAGTTAAAATGTTTTTAATCCCTTTAGTCTTATACACAGGTCAGGCATATTTTTATCAATCAGAGGAAAAGTTGTGGGTAGCAATTAATAAAGAGCTGAAGGACTTTATCTTGGTGGGGAAAACTGCAAGAGTTGAGTGGGATAAGTTGATTATTCCAGTAAAACAGGGCTGATTGGGATTACCCAATTTGAAGGGGTATTTCAGAGCAACACAGTTAAGACTCCTATACATAACACAAGCAAATAACTATAATTCAAAGTGGAAAGGGATGATGATGAAACACGATGGAAGCTCAAGAAACAAGAAGAGACTGGGATTTTGGATGCAGGCCTTTAAAGGGAAAACAATAATCATGCAGAATATTATATCCATAAAGTAGCAGAAAGTATTCTAAAAACTAAACTATCATGGGAATGGAGAAAGGAGATTCTGACGATAGGGAAGATTGCAATTAAGGATATAGAGGGGGCTGGAATTTATTGAAGAAAACTGGCAAAGGAACCAAGGTATTAGGATCAAAAAACTGGAGTGGTAAAGATGACAGAATGGGAAGATGCTAAAAATGTATTTGGACTGCAGGTTAGAGAGTGCCTTCCTTATCATCCCTATCAAGGATTGATATCAGAGTATAGGCAAAGAAATAGAAATAAGGGGGGCCTAAACAAAAGACCAGCACTGGTAGAGTTTTTAATAAAATCTAGATCAGAAGCTGCCATTTAAAAAGTAATAATTAGTACAGCATATAAAACATTGCATGATAAATATCAGAATCAATCACAGGAGGTCAGAAAGGCTTGGGAAGAGAGATTAGATAACCAATTCACAAAGAAACAATGGAAGGATATATGTATGTCCCTGAAATATGCAACAAAATCTAGAAGATTTAGGATTTTTGACTGGAAATGTTTACATAGATATTTTTATACCCCAAGTAGACGCCAGAGAATTTTTCCTCAGGCAGACAGTAAACATTGGAGGTGTGAAGGGAAAGAAAGAGGTAACTGGGAAGATATTTTCTGTGAGTGCAGCCAGTTGGCGAACTTTAAGGATTCCCTGCGGGTTGCACTATCAGAGATGCTGACTGGGCAGATGGGCCAGATTGGTCTGACAAGGCAGACGATTTTTCTGAGCAATGATACAGAATTGGAATTACCTAGACATGTTAAGATCTTGCTGTGTCTAATAATGGTGGCTGCTAAAAAAGTACTTACTAGAAAATGGAAATTAAAATCTAAACTAACTATACTGGAAGTAGTGAATATAGTAACGGAGATAAAACAAATGGAATTGAGATCTTTAGAAAAGGGTAAGAGCAAACTGCATAGGAAAGAATGGGAACTGTGGGAACAATACATACCAGAGAGTTGGCATAAAAGGTGGTAGGACTTAAATGAGCTATGTAATGCTTGAGTGAGAAAGATTGGGTAGATTATAAATGATGTATAATGTTTGCAACTGGGAGTGTGTCAGTATGGTTTGTGATGTAAAATGGATTGTCTTGGTGTGGTATGTTTTCATTTATATAAATGTATGATTGCCTATGTAGTAAGTAATGGTTTAATGAAGATGTTTTTTATTTAAAAAAAGCAGGAATTGAATAATTTATTTAATATTGCTTAGGTTATATGATATATAGCAATATATGTGAAGTGTAATGTTTATGTCAATATAGTTTGATTACATTTATATGAGCGTAAATTGGCCAATGTTACAAGTGATAACTCAATAAAAGTTTTTTGAAAAACAAAATACAAATTTTATAATCTGTTTTCTATAGTGTGATGGGTATTTTTTTATTTAATTCTTTTCATTTTTCTTCCATATAAATTTCACTACCCTACTACATAACTCTTTATAAACAAACCCTTTCTTCAACCATTCATTTAGCATATTTACAAAATATTCTCTTTGTCAGTCCATTAATTTATTGTACATTTTATACTATATAACATCTAGGTTTGATATTGACTCAACATTTACATTCCTAAGTAATTTATCCAATTCACTAATAATAATTTATTCTTCAAATTCTTCCTTAACTCATTCTGGACTTTTTTCCTTTCCATTCCCTCTTATTTTCCTTCTTTTTACTCTTGTAGATATTTCCATATGAAATACCACAATACTCATAATTTGCTCTTCTGTTCTTTATACCTCTCCTTTCATTAATGTGTTTTCTCCATCTCACAATCCACAATAGTTAACCTTCCCATGTTTACCAATGTTACATACAGTATTTTCATTTTTTCTTTACATAACACAACCACTCCATAACAAAGTTCACTTCCTAATGGAACTTCTACCTCATATTTTTCTGTTTGTAGTCTTTATTTTCTAGGAATATTAATTACATCCTCTGACAGAATAATATCCATATCCCTTTTAGCACACCATGCCAGTACCCCTATCCTTCTTACAGTGTTAACAATACTGTTCAGATTTACTGAAAGTACTTTAAAATTGTTTAAATTGTTGCTTTTCCTTCTTTTTAAGTTTATGGGAAATATGTTTACATTTTCACTTTATTTATTCTTTACCCAATTTAATATTTTCCTTGGGTTTATTTGCAAGTAATCCTTTATCATCAGAATCATATTTTTCATTGGCTAGAACTTCAAAATAATTATTAGTATCAATCCCGTCTCCTGACTTCTCTTCCTACATGCACTCTCTCTCTACTTAATTTCCCCTCCATATTTTCCTTCTTCTACAGGTTCGTCTTCATCTGGTTCACCCTTTCCCTCAGCCTCTTGTTGTACTTCCTCATGTATGTTTTCTTCCCTAACCCCTTCTTTTTCATTATTTACTGTTTGCTCTTGGCAATCCATCCAAAAGTATCAATTTTTTAAACAATCTGCATTCAGATATACACCTTCTTGCTGCATGTCCTTTCTCTCCACTGGCTACATTGTACCGTGTCACAATTACTTAAATGAGAAAAGTCCCACAAAAGAAACATGATTTAGGCTGGCCAGCATATCTTAATGTACCTCTATTACCAGTCACAAAAATAACACTTGGCAAGTGTTTCACCATGTTGTTTTCACATTTCAAAACAGCTTCCAACCTCCACCCTCCATTTCATAAGTTTCTCTCATCTCTAACTTTCACAATATTATCAACAGTTTCACACAGACCCTGCATGCATTTTTTAACATTATCTTCTTCCAGTTCATCAGTCTTAGACTGTAAAGTAACAATTTTTAACATTTGACTTAATATCAGAAAACAATAATTGTTATACAGATAAATATCCTTCTTTTTGTTACACAGTGCCAGCATTTTTTTCATCAGTCCATTAGTTTCAAATGTTAAGTCACAAAAAGAATCTGTCCCAATATGTATAAAAGACTGAATTTCATCAGCATTAAAACCCAGAACAGTTATGAAATTGTCCCATACATAATATCTGTATATTACAGTGTAATTGTTTTTCTTATTCTCACAATTGGTCTTCTTTCTTTTTAAAAACAGTTTTACTTTTTACAATTTGCTGCCACTCTCCTTATTTTGCCTGCTGTCATTGCTGCACATGTTTAATTACTCTTATCTGATGATGCAAAACCAGACACCTTCTCAGTTTGTTGCTGCTTTCCTATTTCACTTTCTGTCACTGCTGCATCAGTTTCAACTGCTGCATTCTCTCCTACCATATTACCACCCTAAGTACTTCCAAAAACGTTGTCTGCCATCTCACCCCATGAAATAGCAAAACTGTCACCTGAATCATTCTTTTCAATTATTTTAACAGAGCATCATCTGCAAGCCCTCTTGATACCACTTCAACATACTCACTTCCTTCTCCACAGAGACAGCTAAATGTTGCTCATTTGTAAAATCCATCACACAGGAATCCTTGTTTACATTCTGTAGTGCCAGATTGAATACAATTTTTCTCCAAATTCTCACTTTCCATCTCCAAACTCTCCATCACATTTTATCCTCCTACATGGTGCTGCTTTCTTTAGACCTCATCCTTGCTGCTGTAGAAACCCTCTGGCACCATCTAGCAGCTCCATAGACTAGGGGAAGTTCTCTGATACCCTGGCCAAATTCCCCCAAACAGTATACATACCACCTTGGGTTTTCCTTGAAAAAAGTGGGACTAACCCAATCAACAAAGGATAAATAAAAATATATATTTCTCAGCATCTATAGCTCTAAGTTGTTTTTAGTATGCCAAAGAAATTACAACAGATTTTCAGAAGTGTTTTGTTAGACGGCACCTGTTGAGCTCAGCTGACAAACTCCTTATTGTACTTTGCGATGCTCCATTACTGCACATTGCATTCAATTGCTGAGACTTTATCCACTGCATGACTGTACAAATCATTGGCCTTGCATCGGTTTGAATCATTATCTTCCTGATGGTGCAACGTACTGTTTCTATTTGCATTACACTTGCTAGTGTACTATTCCTATGCTTGCACACTGTGAATGTACTAAATTATGTCCATCAATTTGCATGCAAAATTTTCTAAAATATTAGGTTACTGAAATAAAAGTAGACTAAAAATTAAGTTATACTTTTTTCGCTTGAAGACACAATGCAGCATGACCTGAACAAACAGTTTATAGCTGCACAGAATAAGTAAGTAATAAAGCATTAGACACATACAGGAAATTTCTCAAGTCAACCTGGTTAAATGATGATTGTGCTCAGCCCTAGTATCTAGACTAAAATGCAAAAAATAACATCTATGCATTTTTTTTCAGCCCAGCGATTTTTACACTAGTACTTACTTTGCATATCTGAGATCATTGCAGACATTTCTCACACTGTTTCAACACTCAAATCCAGTCCTCATATAATTATCTTTTCATATTGCCATTAACTTTATGGGCTTCAACAAGTTACAGAACAGGTTTTGACCACCTTTTTTAGGTCTACATACTTGCAAAAAATGATTAGCTTGACCAAATTTGTAATACTTTCTGTTTAGACCTGGCTATGGCTTTTTACTATGCTTACTCCCCATTCACATAAAACAGAGTTCATCACTGCCCATTTTCAAGTACAGCTTAGATCTAGAGATTGGAGACAGAAAATTTACCCCAGGACTGCCCCCCGCCCTGTACTACTAAGGGACAGATGCAGCTCCTAAATACTTTATCCCATGCATGAGTCCTCTTAAATTATTTGTGGTATAATCCTAGTTATTCTCATTAGGGGGTAATGCATAGTTATCAACCATGGGACATATTATTTTGAGCAAAAATGGAAATTAGCTAGGCTTAAAATAGCCCACAAGGACATCTAGCCTAGTACTTACCTATAAACCTATGATAAGCACACCTAAGACAAGATAGCTGCTTGCCAATGGGATGTATTTAATTTCTAACTGTTCCAACTATGTCATGCATTACTGCAGCTTTCTTTGCTGCCATACTGATGCTAGTTATATTTTATAAATCTTATTATAGTGTTTTGTTTCCTACTAACAGGCTTAAATTTAATTTTATAAGCATCCTGATCATCTTCAATCTCTTTCATTTCAACACTGATTAACTATTCTGCTGATCATATATTTACAGCTTTTTCTAATACTAAATGTGCTTCAGATGGTAAATTACTTATCACTCTGTCTTCTCTTATATCATGTGCAAGTCTATCTCATAGCCACGAGTCATTCAAATTACTAGACTCAAATTATTTGGTTCTATGTCTTAAATCAGTCACATATTTATAAATATACTCACTAAATTTAAGTGAAAAACAAATAGCAAATATAGAAAAAAAAATCTTAGGCTTATGGTACTGCTGAAACGTCAATATTATAAACTCTGAATCAGCTGTTGCTCTTTAGCAAGGTTAAATGTATTAAATGTTTCATCTGCATTGTCACTTGGTGTATAAATGTAGCACCCTGAACTTCTTTACTGTTCTCAGATAAACCTGAAGTGATGCTTGAAAAAATAAGCTTGTTGTACCTACTGCTTCCAAATTTTGTCAAATTACCTTGAAGAATCAAATATGTTCACAGTGTAACATGGAGAGCTGAGTTCACGAATAATTTTATCTCATTTGCAATAGTGGGAAAAAAGAGATGTTGAAGAGTTCACAAGAGTTCATGGCATACAAAATGAAACTGAAAGTTTATCTAAATTTGACCTGAAATTAAATAAAGTCAGTTGTGGTGTTTTATTTATTTATTCTTTTTTTTTTCATTCGTTTGCTTAGGTGGATACATGAATCTTTAGTAAGTTTAAAGCAGTTTTAGATATTTTAATGAACATGGGGGTTAATAGAAAACTATTATTGCTGCTTCCCATGCTTAACTGAATTAATTGTGAAATTTCAGATAATTATTGAATCATTTAGATGTTCATTTGTGTCGGGATATATTGTTTGAAAATGGACAATGCTTCTGGAAAACTGTTTGCAGTTTTTAATCTCAAATGTCTCAGTTCTAAGAAAGTGATTATGTTCAATGGCATTTTATTGAGCAGACATTGAAATATTGTCTAAATGTTACTGCTACAATGAATTCTATAATCTACCTGTGTTCAGAAAAGCTTATCTCTTATGAGAAGAGCTAATTACTGCAATATAGTGTTGTTATTTTTATCTACTTTCACGGAATGTGGCTAAAATGACTAGCTCATCATCATCATCAACCCCCTTTTCTATTTTTCTACATAAGATCAGAGAGTCGCATCAACTGTCACCACCTCTCTTGATTTAGTGCCCTTCACCTACCTTCTTTGACAGTCATGTCTGACTGTTGCAGGTCTTCTGTCATATAGTCCATCCATCTCTTGGCTAGATGTCTTTATTTCCTCTTGCTTTCTTCCTGTCTCTCCCAAATCTTCTTCATGAAATTCTCTTCTGTTTTTTCTACATGTGTGCCAACCACCATAATCTGGTGATAAAAATGAGATTATTTTTGGGAATAAGCCTAGTTTTGAGAGGTCATCATTTCTGTAGTTAGAAAAAGATTTTAAAATGTTACAAATTAATGTTACCATAGATAAGTAACCACTGAGCAAGTTTAAATATTTGTTAATTTCCGCCTGTGGATTTGTCTTCCTTTCTATAAAGTCACAAACTGCACAATTTTTAAGTAAAGGAAAGGATGTGAGGTCAGTCATTGTAATGTTGATCAAAATATTAGGATTGTTATGGATGGGTAGGAATAAAAAAGTTACAATGTCCAAGTTTAACATTTTCATTAATTTTTAAAAGTATTCTATAGATCGTTCAATGAAATATTTATTTTGAACATATTATTGTCTTTTGTTTTTGGAAAAGGGATGACCTTATGATTACATTTAAGTGTTTTGATATACATATTAGGATCGAACTATATAGCTTTGAAGAGCCTGGAAGAACTTATGATTAAATCCATCCATCCATCCACAATCCCTTTTTTCCCATTTTTGCACATGGGATCAGGGTGTCACTTCAACAGTGGCAATCATCTAGATCCAATGTTTACTCCACCAGGTGGCTAGCCCTGCCACAAAAGTTCTTCCACACCACTCACTCACAGCTAGTACCTACTGCATGTCTTCTGGGTTCCCTATTACATCCTCGAAGACGCACTTACCTGAATACATAAACGCCGACACTTCTCCATCGAACCATGTAAACATTGATCGTCCTGAAGAGCAAAATCCAAAATGTCGAATCATCATGGTTGGCCCTTCCATGGTATAGCTCTGTAAGGTAAGTGTGCAATAGTTATGGACCTTAGGGTTAGGGTGCAGGTTAAGGTAAGTGCATAGATGGTGGTATATGCAAGATGTAGTGTAGGGTTAGAAGTAGGGTTTAGTTTAGGGTTAGAAGTAGGGTTTTGGTTGGTGTATGTATGTGTTTGTTTAGTTTGTTTGGGTAGGTAGTATGTAGCAGGCGGTGGGGTGGGTGAAGTATGATGGTTCGAGGTTTTGAATTTCATGGTTTAGGGCATTCAGTGTATTCGCAGTTCACAGAATATGTGTCGGCATTTCTGTATTCGGTTATTAGGGCTTTTGAGCTTGCAATATAGACCCATCTTCAGAATGTGACAAGATAACACACATAAAAACTGGGTAGTCTCATACCCCCTTGTTCCTTTGAATAAATTAATTTAGAATATGAAATGTTAATATTTTTGTATGCCAAATAAATGTTCAGAGATTGAAAGTTATATTATTAAGCAATTATGAATCTTATGAAGAGTGGTAGTAAAATTAAATAAAAATCTAGGAGATATATTAATTTTGATAATCGCAACACTCTAGATAAAAAACAGTAGAAAGTGGACCACCTTCTTTGCATATCAGAGAGAATACATATCTAAGTTTTGTGTACATTATGATAAAAATTAGTATGAGATGTTAAAGAAATGTTGATTCTCAAAATAATTAACAGATGGTGAAACTGTTAATCCCTCAGGTTTTGTTGAGTCTATATTATAATGTTAATTGAAATAAAAACAGAAAGAGATGAGAGTTTTATATATTTAAACTATAGTTGACATAACCAGAGAATTATTTAATGATGTTAAGTATTTTAGGTACATCTATGTTTGAGCAAGCAAGATATATGTTCACATCATCTGTAAAAGCAGTTAGTGGAATTTTAAAATTGAAAGGCGTTGGGACTATATAATTAGATTCCAGAGATAAAGCTAAAAATAAAACCTCAATGTAAAGACTGAAAAGATAGGGAGAACGGGGCACTCTTCCATTTTTCATTTTAAGAGGCACTGAAGCACATTTATTGATAAGTAGTTGGTTTGTAGGGTTCATATAAGAATTTTAATATATAAAACTGACAGACATCCAAATTTAGCAAGAATATTAAAACTAAATAAGATACTGATTTTATCAAAAACATTTGATGCATTGATCATGAATACATATATGTTAGCTTTATAGTTCAAATTTAAAAGTTGTAAAGATTCAAAAATAAGTGTTTGATCAGAAGTTTGCTAGTTAAAAAGCTAGATTATAAATTAGAGATTATATTGAATGGTACCTGTTTCAATCTATCTGTGAAGATTCTTACATACATTTTTATGTCCAAGTTAATTAATGCAATGGGTCTATAACCAGACATCTTTTGTTTGTCTGATGAATTTTTAAGTATTATAAGTATATTTGTTTTATTTAGAGGTCAGATATACCATTAGAGCTAATGAAGTTGAATACAATCAAGATAATGTTTGAAAATTGACATTCAAACTATTTATAAAATTCAGAGTTAAAATTATTGGGACTAAGTGTTTTTCCATTATTTAGACTCCTAATTACTTTTTAAGTTCAGAGATTTGAATCTCTGGTCTCAGCAGGATGCTTTTATTTTCTTGATTTAGTTGAGGAAATCTTAATTGTTTAAGATAAAGTTCTAATTCTTCAGAGGTAAACATAGAAGAGTCATCCTCACCTAAGTTACAAAGTACATTTTCACATATTGAGAATATATCAGAGGTATTACTATATATTAGATTATGTTCATGTTCCTGTATGGGAATTCTTTTGTTTGATAATTTGGCTAAAAGCTTTGAGGGGGGCTTGTGCCCATTACACGTATTTGATTAAGACTATAATACCACAACAGTTGAGAAAGTTATAAAATATTTAGTTGTTTGTTTCAGTCTTATAAATTTATGCTAATTTTTCTAAAGCTTGAAGTTCATTTTTAATGTAAATTATTTTTTGGTTTCACTTTTTTTACAATATGATGCTTTGCTAATTAGAAAGCCATTTAGCTGTGCTTTGAATCTGTCCCACTTAATATCAATTTTACTGTTGTTAGAAGAAATGCTATATAAAAAGTCACTTAAATTAGAGTTTATACATTCAGTTATACCATGGTTATTCAAAAGCATTGGATTTAGCGTCTGGTTAATTAAAGTATTTTGTTTATCAGAACAAGTACCCAATTTTAAGGGAAGTTAGATTTTTAGAGTGATGTCATTCTAGGTTCAGTTAAGAATTCTGTGACATAACTCAGAAAACTGCTAAGTCCTAGACCAGGATTTACATCTTGGTGAGTAATAAGTAAATGTATTTAGCTGAGGGGCCACAAACCTGATTGGGTCAGAGATCTATCAAATTCTGTCCAGATATCTAGAATATAATGAGAAACATTTGGGTCTCTGTAACTAGATGGATGTGATCTATTACAAGAAAGGTCAGTGAGTGAATACCAGTCACCACCTACAACTGAATCATGTTCTTTGAATTTGTTGAGCATATTAAGGATTGGGGAAAAAAACAAACTGATTTATACAATAAGCATTAAGATTGAATAAAAGAATGGGTTTAGATAAGGGCACTAATGTGCATCTAACATAACATCATCTGCCAGAGAAATCATATCCAGAACCTAATATACTGTCTACAAATGTATTTTTAATTAGAATGGTTACTTCATTTTTGTTAGCATAGGTTCCTGCTGATTCATGGTATTTAATCCATTTTTTCACAGTGAGACCATTGGTTTTAAATCATATGGGTTTCTAGAATAAAATTTACAGTGGCTGTAGATTTATATAAAAGATGGATGAAAAGTTTCCATTCATTAATATTCTAAATTCCTTTCAGATTTCAGCTTTCTATAGCTAAGCTCACATTTCAACAACACCTGAATGAGTTGAAAAGCACATGGTGATTGGATTTAATAAAATAAAATTGCTCAAAGTAAACTTAAAAATTGTTGATAATATAAGGTATGCTTATGGATAAGAATACTGAATCCATGTTAATAAGGCAACAATAAGGAGAATAAAACATATGGCACCACTGAGAAATTCTCTTCCCAACCCCCCATAAAGGACAAACCCTAATACACCTAATTTGAGAAGAGAAATTGCTAAAGATGAAACCAGATATAATAAGTTTGAACAAATACTGAAATACTAAAGTCTGAATCCTTAAGGTTTTTGTAGTATAACAGTAATTAAAAAAGCTGCTATTAAGTCAAGATTTCTACCCTCTAGGCTACAATGCATAGGCATGCTAATTATTACTCTGCTACAGCTCTACCCATGTAACAACAAACTGGCAAAAAAATAATTAAGCACACATTTAAATACAAATGCATTTAATAGATGCTTTGAGTCAAAACAGAGTCATGTTCATTAACTCTTGCTGGCCTATTTCCTTCCTATTTAATGTTTCAAATTATTCCAGCTTACAGTACGAACTCTTGTACTATTGACAACAGGGGGAAGTGAAACAAGCAAAAGACTACATTTGGTAGGTTTTAATGCATTCCATTTTCTGTCCCTTTCTTTCTTTAGTTTCTTGAATGATTTTTGTTATTCACAGGCAGGTTTACCTGTAATTGTTTTAATGGGTTCATTGGAATACTCTATTAATAGGAAGATTATTGAGTTAAATATTTTAAGGGCTGGGCATGTGGTATACTGAGGTCCAATCTGTCCAATTTTGTTTGGAGACTAATTGATTTCCCTTTGTTTCTGAATACAACCTAGTGTTTTATTTGGGATCTTATGGGATTTGAAAAAGATATTTTTTTTTTATTGAGAGATGATTACTGAGGGTGTTGAGTAGGCAAGAAATGATTTTAAGTTTATGTGGAATGCTTGTTACAAGAATGTCTAGTTCAGAGTTGTTCAGGGGTTAGGACAAGTAAGAGATGTGATTAGTTACAACATGCCATTTGAAGTATTATATTGGTTAAGATGACTGTTTTTTTTTTTGGATTGAGCCTATCTACATTAAAGGCTGTTGTGATGCTAGTATTTGTATTGGGATAGTGTGCTAATATTTCATCTAAGGTATACTAAACCTATGTTGAAGCAGGATGGGTGGGTATTTCCCAGTGAGGGCAAGAATGGGCTGGGGGTGACAATCATACAGGCAGCCACTTTGGTGTGTTTCCTAACCAGCATCCTGGCAGTCGAGATATTTGTTGTGGCTCTAAACCCCCTCCTAGAGGCTGATGTGTGCAACCACATCAGTACAGGTGTATCCTATGCCATCCCACTACGTGTCCCCCCACAGGAGCTCATGAGGGCTACTGTCTCTAGACTAAGATCAGCAAGCACACAACCCTGACTGTGACCACTGCTAACATATAAGTCTGCAGCTGCATGGGAGCAAGTTGAACTGTCTGGGGACCACCATCTCCTTTCCCTCAGGACGGACAAGCTAGCAAACACCACACATTCCCATCCTCCCTACCTAGCTCTTCCAACACCTGGGCTAGTTGAACTCAAGTAATTTGGGTTGCAGTCCTATGCACCACATAACTGGAGCCAGCAAACTAATTTATTACTTCAGTAAAGCTGTCTGTCTTAGCCTCTTCTGCCCCTATTTGATTTGCATTTAGACTTTCCTATTATCAGTGTTTTCTCTAGTGAATCCTGTCTTCACATCATATGACTAAAGTATTGAGATTTAGTTTTACTATCAGATCTTTTTAGTGAATAATCTGGGTTTGTCTTCTAAGTATTAAAGTGATGTGTTTAGTATCCTAACTACATCTCGGCATTTAATAAGTTAAGTGCTGCAATGTACCTGTATTACTTCCATTCGTTATTTATTTGAGACATTGTTAATAAAAAAGTTTTGTAAACTTTTTTTTATTAAATCATGGCCGCAAAAAATTTAACGTATCCCTCAATAACGTCAATCGAGGAATAACATGAGGTCCGTCTGTAGACTTTAATGAATGCATCTTTGTGCATGCAAGATGATGCATTCATTAGTCTATAGGCACACCACACACTTTCCCTAAACTGACATCACTGAGGTTAAAATTTACTGCTTAGCCTCAGTGACAAAATCATGGGGAAAGCGGTATTTAAAAAAAACAGTTATTAAGAAAGGTGCAGCCCAAAACTATTGCTGATAGACCAGAAATGCTGTTTGGCACATCATGCACCACATACATCGATCACAGTAATTTGGTGGCAAGCTATGTTTATTTTACTGAACAAATCTCTTTACCTGATTTTATCTTCTTGCAGTCCAGGGAATTCTCAACAGCTTTATCTAGCACCACAGTTTAGAAGCATCATTTTTTTCCAGTATGTAGCCTTACTTTATAGTTCAACTGTCACAGTCATACCGCTCAGCTTCTTAGTGCAAGAAATCTAGACAAAGCCAAAAATACTGTGGGGAGGGGGAGCGGTCCAAAGATGGGTGCAGATTTTAAATGTTGCTCCTATGGACTTTGAAAGTAGCTTCTATAACAGGTTTTGCATTAGCATGACTTTTCTGAAGGATATGAAGTTTCACTCTCAAATGTCTGTCATTATTTAGTGACTTCATTTCTCAATGATCTGCAAGAGAACCACTGTTTTTATGTTGACCAGATCAAAAATATAAGTCAAAAATCTCGACATTCTTCAAAATTCTTGACCGTTGAGAGGTATGCTCACAGCTATGTTTTATTACTAGGAAACCATAGCTTTGGCTTCATGGACCTTTTATTGACAGTGTAATGTCTTTGTCATTTAGTATCTTCCCTTGCATTGGCATAGCTTTACTGCTGAGAAAGAAATGCCTTTTAATTTTGACTGCAGTCGCCACTTGCAGAGATCTTTGATCCATGGAAAAATATAATCCATGAGTGCCTTAACTACTTTCCATTTATTTACAAAGAATTGATAGAGCTGGATGACACAATCTTTTTTTAACAATCCAGCTTTTGCACTTTTTGCATTCACCTTCAACATCAGGCACTTCAGTTCCACATGTCCTTCAGTCATCAGAGCAGTTTCATCTGCATATTTAATATGAGGGTAATATGCTTCTGGCAATTTTGATTTCATCATTTGATTCATCTAATGCAGCATTTCGCATGATACATTTGCCATATAAAGTAAATTAGAAAAGTGACAATATGCAGCCTTGTTGTACTCCATTTCTGTTCTGCAATCAAACAGTTATTCCACATTGGGTTAATCTGCTTCTTGGTTGGTATACAGATTTCTCAGAAGGTAAATATGGCGAAGTAGTGAATATATACTAACGAAAACAACTGAAACTGAGATCTTTAGAAAATGGTAGGAGCAAACTACATAGGAAGAAATGTGAATTGTGGGAACAGTACATACAGGGAGGGAATGAGGTTTAAAAGAAGGAAGGACTTAAATGAGCTTTGTAATATTTGACTGAAATGATTGGGTAGATTATAAGTGATGTATAATGTCTGCAACTGGGAGTGTGTCAGTATGGTCTGTGATGCAAAATGCTTGCAACTAGGATTGTGTTGGTGTAGTTTGTTTTCATTTATATAAATGTAATATTGCTTATGTTGTAAGTGATGGTTAGTAATGATGTTTCTTGTTTAAAAAAGGGGGAGGGAATTGAATAATTTATGTAATGTTGCTTAGGTTATATGATATATAGCAATATATGTGAAGTATAATGTTTGTTAATGTGTTAATACAGTTTGATTACTTTTGCATAAATGTAAATTTATCTTTGTCACAAGTGATAATTCAATAAAAGTGTGTTTAAAAAAAAGGTAAATATAGTGACCAGGCATCCCCCATTTCTCTAATAACTTACCACAGTTTGTTATGGTCCGGACAGCAGAAGGCTTCAGAATGATTGATAAAGTAGGTTTAAATGCTTTTCTAGAACTCCCTAGCTTTTTGAGTTCTCCAGTGGATGTTGACAGTTTAATGTGCAGTGCCTGTGCCTGTTCTGAACTAGCTTGTACAACTGGCAGTTTTATTTCCATATATGTTAAAGTCTAGCTTCCAGGATCTTAAACATTACCTTGTTAGCTTGTGAAAAAAGATATTATATTTGATATTATGAACAATCTTTAGCATTATCATGTTTTTTGGAATATAAAAAGGAGTTTTCTAATTCAATATCCCCCGTTGTATTTTTCAGATTTGATGGCAACTTGCGAGCAACACTGTAACAACATCATTTTATAAGATTTTAAACAATTCATATAGACCTCCCTCCATTATGGTTTGCAGCAATGATTGATATGCCTATTTACCTTCATTCTCCAGGATGTCTGGTTCTAAATCTGAGAACAGGGCTATTACATGATATTAGAGTCCTTCTTACATAGTTCTATATATTTTCCCACTACCTCTTCTTAATAATGTCAGCTTTTGCTAGGCCCCTCCCATCTTTGTATTTCATAATACCTATTATTGTAAGGAGGTTACTCTGAATAAAGAGATACCATGCCATTCCTATTCAATTTTTTACACTTCTTTGCCCATTTAAATATGTGTCCTTCTCTGGAAGTCTGTGTTCATTATACATGCATTTATGTATGTATATTTTACATATAAGTGAAAGAATAATCTGTTTCAGAAGGGGTGCAAAACCTAACCCCCCCCCCCCAAAAAAAAATGCAATATTTTTTTCAAACTCCCAAAATGCAATATTCACCTAATTTATATAACTAAAACTTGATGCAGAAACATAAACTTAGTGCTGTGGGGCTAATATTAAACAACAAAAAAGTACTTATCTACTCCACTTGTGAAGTAGGTAAATACAGCTTGTAAATCTCATTTTTTCTGTGCCATTCCAGACGTTTGTGATAACTACCTGGTCTACAAAATAAATGTAAGGCACTGGGTATCTTTGTGTTGTGTATGTATGCTCACATACATGTATGCTCTTGTGTGTGTGTTTTAATGTAGCCACAAATTATTAATATTCCCAAAAGTATGACTTGATGTTTTATTTGGGGACTGCTTCTGCCTCTCTGTATTGTAAATACATTTTTGACTCACCCTTCTTAGAGATGACCATCAGCTACCATTAGCTCCACTCCAAAATCACCAGGTTTGCTGGACCCACCTTAGCCTCATCCAGAGTCAGCTCAACCCAACCCCAGGACCAATGAAGATACTGAAGATGCTGGTGCAGTGTCATTTTGCTACTGATTACTGTGCCTTAACCCACTTTCACCCCACAACAACCTTGCAAGCTTCATAGTTGCTGCCTATTGGTGATGCATGTAAACATCCGAACATGTCTGCCTCCTGACTTAAATGATATACTCTTTGCAGGACCAGTCCTGTCCCTTCACTGTCTCTAGTTGATCATGGGTTTTCTGAGGTGCAATAAGGGCTATATCACTTTGTGCCACAAGACCTTTAGTAATAGTTTGAGCCAGAATTACAGCTGTAACAAATCTATAACAGATCTGTAGGATCCTGTTTCATGATCAGTTTTACCGGTTGTTCATTGTGCATTTCCACCTTGAAAGATGATTTTGCATAACAGCAATGAAACTTATGATGACAATGAAGTCACCCTTTGTCATGCTGCTCCACAGTGACACTAGCACAGTAATGTTTTGCTATTAAACTATGTCTGAAATGTTTTGGAAACCATATTTGCAATTGCCATAGATAAGAGGCTACATTTTAGTTTCTGAAGTGCCCATTACATTTATATCTTTGTGTATTTTGATATAAAAGTCACTAAATACCACTTTATTTGGAAAACATCATGAATGTGACAGCATTTGTTTTGCTACAGAACTCTTTATTTATAATTTCAGATATCAGGACAGTAAATCACTTTCTGACCATACTTGGAACAGAAATCATGACACTCATAGTTTATGCAAGGCCAAGTGCCTGCGTCATTGACAATCTAGCAAAGTGTCTTGGTCATAGTATCTGTAACATACACATTCATTTAAGTTAATAGCTGTGTAATGTACAATGTTAAGATCATCAATAAAACATGCCTAAAATTTGATTCAATTTACAGAGATTTGGGAACTCGTGGATTGTGACTTGACCTTCAAACAATATGTGCCCAGGGTAGTAGAAATGTTCTTCTGTGTTGCTCAACTTGTAGGAGAGGACATGGCATCTAGGTTCAGAGAGATCATCATACCACTGTGCTCAGCTGCCATCGACCCATTGTGGAGCATAGTGTCCACTTTGGTATGTGTCTGATCAGACACATGGAGCAGCTGGAATGTTCACACTGGTTCCTTACAAAATGAATATAGGGAGTAAGCACAATGTTCTGTGCCAACTGCCTCAAGGCTCTGTCTCTTTACTCAGTATAATTCAGACTTCTAACAGATGAGTTTTGTCTGGCATACAGGGCAACCTAGGACCCTGTTTTGATGAAACTTTTTGACATCCACAAAACAAACAGCTCAGAGCTACTAGATTAAAGGACATGAGTTTTGCTTGTGACATAGAAGGACATGTTGGCGAGACAGATGTGTTTCTCAGAGAATTCCCATCCATTTGAAGCAGGGTTCCTCCTTATTCCTATTTATGCTCAAATTGGACCAGTGGATGGGAGGTTGGAAATTTGCCACAATTTGGCACCTATGTCTCTGACGGACAAAAGCTATCAGTAAAAATGAATAAAAACATGATAAAATAACAAATTTAATCAGATGCGATAAAAGATGACATTCAGCGCTTTCATCTCAAAAAACTTGTTCAGACTGAATGCGACTGGACAACCACACACACTTTATATCTTAACATCACATGATCTTAATAAGATAATAGAAAATTAGTTGATCAATGCCTTATTTTTTCCTTTTCAAAAATACTTTAAAATTTTCTTTATCATTTAAGTCTGGAAGGTTACATGCTTTTAGCCTTATTTGCCAGCAGTCCAATCTAATTCATCTTCTGCATCAAATGTATTTGAAAAGTTCTTCACTTGATCTAGAACTATAAATTTAAAATTAACCTTGCATTTTCCTTTGGAATAATGTTTACTCAAGGCATTATTCTCATCACCTGTCTGTATAGCATGCACATGCTCGTGTATACTTAGATATAGTTCTGTTGTTGCTCTTCCTCTATAATATACTGTACAAGACAAACAAGCCACTAAATATACTACATACTTTGAATTACAAGAAATACCTCAGTATATATATTTTTGTCTCTGATAATCACATCAGTTTTATCCACATTTAGATACTGACAATAATTGCAGTTACAACATTTAAACATGCCATTTTTCTTATTCTTTGTTCTGACTTGTCCTAACTTAGCTTGACACTTGTCTTTCCAACTCTGCCCTCCTCTCTTGCTGACAAATAAAGGCTCATCTCCTACTATTTTCTTAACTTCTGGGAAACTACTCAAAATCTTTCAATTACCTTTAATAATATTTTTTATATTCATTTCATCTAACGTAAATTGGACTAACATCCCTGCTCTATAATCTCTATTTTTAACAACAGTTTTTTTGTAATAGTCCCCTTTCTTTTCCCAATAACTTCTTTATACTGTGATACCTAACGGGATTGGAATGGACACTTAGAATTAATAAGTTCTAAGCTGACTTCTGATAATTTGATTTGCTTATTAATGGAAATGCTTGCTTTAGTGCTCAGTTATATATTTTTTAATTCAACTCATCTTTTTTCCAGCAAGTCAATGGAGTAGCCATGGGAGAAACCATGGTAACTAGTTATGCAAATGTTTCCAAGACTGGATGGGAGAAAGAGTATATTTTTGATAGTATTATATTTTATAAATGTTTTATTGATGACATATTTTTTAATTTGGAGAGGAGAACTGGATGGCTTAAAAGCTTTTTTAGACTTTATAAATCATGTGTGTGATTATTTCAAATTCACTTTTTTATACAATTCAAATAGAGTAACTTTTTTAGATGCAGAAGTTTACAGAAATGTGAATATGTTACAAACTAAAATGTATAAGAAGGAGGTGCAACATAATACTTATTTCAGTTTTGATAGCATGCACTCAAAAAATGTTTAAAAATATAGAACAAGGGCAGTTGATGAGAATACATGATTAAACTAATAATTAGAATGAATTTTATAAGGAGGCAGATGGTTTATGTAAAAAGTTAGCTGTAAGAGAATACCCCAAAGAGCTTAAAGAAAAAAGCTTGAAAGAAGTTATCAGGAAAAGAAAGGGAACTATTATTAGAGACAATAAAATGTATATACTGGGGTATTTCTCTTCCAGTTTGGAGTATGTAATGTATTTAGTGGCGTGTTTGTCCTGTACAGCATATGAGGGAACTACATCCAAGAATATATGAGGATGTGCCTGCTATAGAGGTAGGTGATAAGAATAATGCATTGAGTAAACATTATTCCAAAGTAAAATGTAAGGTTAATTTTAAATTTATAGTTACACATCAAGTAAAGAACTTTTCAAATAGATTTGATGCATAAGATGAATTAGACTGGAGGGAAGACTGCTGGCAGATAAGGTTAGAAGTATGTAATCCTCCAGGGTTAAATGATAAATAAAATGTTAAAGTCTTTTTAAAAAAGAAAAATGTAAGGCACTAACTAATCAACTATTTTTTTCTCTCTTTTTTTAACAATAAACATCTTTATTAAATGGTCATGTATGACATAGGCAATCTTACATTTATATAAATGAAAATATAACCATACTAACACAATCCCCCGGATTTATTAATCTTCCTTGCAGGACTAGTCTAGTCCTACACGGAAGCAGCCGCTTAGGAGCAGGATGGAAGCATGCCACGCATAGTAATGAAGGCATGCTGTCGAGCTCCCAGGCTTACACAGAGCATGTACGAGTGCAGGGGGCATATCTGAGAGCAGAGCTCTCTGAATAAACACGCCCATGAAATGTTTAACAGCAGACAGTGGAAATAAATGAGCGATACTGCTCATATATGCCCACATATCCCCACCAACAGTCCCCCATGTGTGCAACAGCAATAGGACATAATGATCAAAAGAAGAAAACCTGTATTGGTGTCTAAAGCTCCGAGAACAGCTAACCGTAGGTGCGCGGGTGTGCCCAATCCTTAGCCATGGTGAAAGCAGCCTAAAAGGCTGAAGAGGATAACAAGGACGATATATGCAAATGAAGCATGTCAGTAATAGTGTAGTGGGCAGAGCGTTCGCTTAACGAGCAGGCATTCCCAGTTCAAGTCCCAGTGCAGTACAGTCTATTTTACATGGCAAAGCATGGTATAAGCAAAATTTGTAATGCAAAACCCACTAAATAACACACAATTTTATGAACAGGAGTACTGCAGGAAATGCACATGTGAAGAGTCAGTATCATAATGAATAAAGGCAGCAGTAAGCAGGTGTAAGCACAGAGAAGCAGTAGTAAGCATATGTAAGCACAAGTAAGCATGCGCAAGTGCTTTACGTGGGGATAAGCACTGCCGACACAGATTAAGCAAAGGAGAAGCTAACTGGGTGGAAGACACTGTGACCAGAAGTTAGGAGTGCTTACCTCCACACAAACCTGCTTACAACCACTTTAAAGTGCTTTAAGCACACCATATCCAATAGCCGGTGTTCTACCCAGCAACAAAAGAAACAGCTTCTGTAAGTCCGGAACCCAGGGCCATGCACACCATACACAAAATGATTTACCACTAAGCCATGCCAGATATGCATAAATCGTATATTGTCAGAAACATAACCCCAGCCCAGTCATGCAACAGCACAGAGAATGTATACCTACAGCTAGATGGACATGTGTGTGCAAATATATTACTATCTAAATGGATACAACATATCTATAGATGTAATATCACACACATACACACACATATATATATATATATATATATATATATATATATATATACACACACACACACACACATATATATATATATATATATATATATATATATATGTACAAATATATGAACAGATATACATGCAAATGCCGACAACTACACATATATATGTCAGCATCCATTTGTCCACATGTACACAACAAGCAGATATATGTCTCCGTAGGTATATACGGACATAGTTAGAAATATGTAAGCAAATATATACACCCACAGAGGTATATATGGCCAGACATCTGTAGATAGCAATGGTAGATTAACAGACACATATATGTCCAGATGCACCGTGAATGAGCTTGACAGGCCCCAAACAATATACGTCACGTACGAATTGGCATACCCCCCCCGCCCAGACAAACACATCTGCCCTGCAATACACTATCAAGCTCATTGTACTGTACATGTGTCATTGAAAGAGGGATTTAAATTAGCCCTCTATTATGTTTCACATGTGGACATCACATCCACCTCTCCCCCGCCCACTAGGCGGGATGAGCAGTACAGGCTCATCCTACCAAGGCCATCCCCAACCAATACATTCATTGCCCACAATTCTGCTTCCCCCCACCCGCTGCACACACGCAGCCACCATCCCTACCCTGGTTACCGGACCATAGCTACCACACCCGCACACATTGCCCCACCTCCACACACACCCCCCTCAGGACCATCCCGTATGTTGTCCCGACCCAAGCATCCTAGGTCTGGCACACACCGCAGTCCATGCACATAGCCATGGGTACCTATGTAACTCTGGGTGTAGAAGACAGTTGTATACCCAATGTTCGGGCTGTCCCACATGGAACAAATGATTACCTGTTACTAACAATAGATTTCACGTGTGACTCTGTGTACAATAACGGATTTAGTTGCAGGTATCACAAAGCATACGTGGTACACAAGGTTGGCCGGTATGCACACAAAACACAGTACCAAGCAATACCAGTTAACATTACAGGATATGTAGCTAAATATGTAGAGGTATGTGTGTGTGTATATATACCCATAACTACATGGAGATATACCTCTCCCTCTCTGTAGTACAAATGTATACATACATAGACAGACATATATATAAATACTCAAATATAGATATATACATATGCAGACACCCAAACATCAACATGTCGTTAGATATATATATATATGCATGCATACGTATACATGTAGATATATATATATATATATATATATATATATATATATATATATATATATATGTGTGTGTGTGTGTGTGTGTAAATGTACACATATATATAGCTAGGATATGATACAGCAGTTAAGAATTACATATGTTCACAGACCATGCCAATGGGGGTGAGGGGCCCAATCAACAAACGTATAACAGGTAGCACCAACCTCCCCCCCAGCCAGACAGGGGAAACATACAAACAAACACACAAATGACACAATCCACTGCTCCCCAAACCACAGGCAGGATACAACCAGAGGGGGGAACACAGTGGACCCGCTAAAATCTAATCTTGGAACAGAGACAGGAGCGTCCCTTGCGGGACATCACAAAAATTGTCTTGCAATCTGAGGCCGCCCCTGCAATGACTTATCAAGCCGGGGCTCGTATGTACCCGGACTACAAGGGTGGGAAAGCTTGATGACCCATGGGTCGAGACAATGTACAAGATGGGTCCCGCGAAGTGGAGAGCAGTGTGTAGAGGTGTGTTTACACCCAACCTGCACCCAGAGTATGGATGAGTGCTGTAGAGGAGGTGTGGGGTGGGGAGCTATGGGTATGCAGTTATGGGCCTAGGCGTGCAGGTGTTGGCTGGAGTGGTTCTATTCGGACCGCCCCAGGGATGTAAGCAATAGTATGCATTGGGCAGAGCCGCCTAACGAGCAGCTATGCCCAGTACCACTGCAGCAAAGTCTATTTTACATGGCAAAGTATTGTATAACCAGATGTGTTGTTGCAAATCCCACTAAATAACGCCAAAGAACACATGGTCGCAACACCCCAATGTAGGCATGTAAGCCGAACTAATTGGCATCACAGGGTATTATGGTTGTCCTCACCCCACCCAGAGGTGTAAGTGTCCAAACCTACCCCCAAATTCAGTGTAAATGCATAGCTGTTGCTGTAGAAGAAATGACCAGCTGTAGGCCTTCCCGTCAGCCTTCCTGCACATCCCTGGACATTCCCACTTCTATCTGCCCCTCTGTGTACCCCATTAATACCACTTACCTATCGACCCGTTTCATTATAGGTTCATAGGTAAGTACTAGGCTATCTGCCCAAGGGCATTTATAAGCCTAGCCAGAATGTGTTGGCTTTCGCCACCACCTTATATTAGTTCCCTGTACCTCTGTCCAGCAGAGCCATTAGTTCCCTGCACCACTGTCCAGCAGAGCCACTGCAGTGATCCACGGGGTAAATTTTCTGTTTCCCATCCACCCGTCAAGGTTTTTCTTGAAGAGTGTTACTGCCTGATGTATATTGGAATCTTGTTCCAAAGCATGGGGAGACTCTGGGATAGGAATCTATCCCTCCAGCATGTCCCATTTATCATTGTGGTGAGGTTTATATCTCTAGAGCATGTGGCTCTCCGGGATTTGTTTTTTTTTTTTTTTAGGTGGAGCATGTCCATCAATACTGGGTTGGACATAGCCTTGTATGTCAGGCAGAGATCACCTCTGAGTAAGCGATATGCAACCGAGTACAGCTGGAGTTTCTTGAGTCGAGCTGCATAGGACATCTGTTTGAGGCCAGTAATCCTCTTGGTGAGGTACTTTTGTGGTCTTTCCAGCTGTAAGGTACATCCCAAATGGGGAGTTGTATTCTATGATGGGTCTAATGAGTGATGAGTAGAGAAGCACAATAACCTCTTTTGTTCTAGATGCGAACCCTTTTGTGATTAGGTGGGCCACAAAGAAGGATTTTCTAACCACCTTGGCAATATGATTATAAAAGGGGAGATTACTATCTACTTGGGTCCCCAGATCCCTTATTACATTTTCTGTATTTAGGGGACTACCACCTATGTGGTAGTTTGCTGGTACTTTGTTTTTTCCAAAAGGGATGACTATGCACTTTTTGGCGTTTAGCTTGAGGCCATGATTTTGACACCAGGTATCCATCTCAGTGAGACACATCTGGAGGGGTGTCTGTATCAGCCGGAGAATCAATTATGGCCCCTAGTTTGCAGTCATCTGCGAACTTGGTCAGCCATAGTCCTCCTATGCTTGCCTGTACCTCTGAGAAGTATATACCGAACAGGAGGGGTCCTAGGAATGAGCCCTGGGGGATGCCACTTGTAACCGGTTTAGAGTTGGACGTAGAGCCTGCAACTCTCATCATGTGGGTTCTATCCATGAGCCAGTTGGCAATCCATCTCGTAAGGTAGGGGTTTATGTTCAAGCTGGTGAGCTTGTCTATAATACTAGAATGGGGAAAAGTGTTGAAAGCCTTTACGAGGTCTAGGTAGGCTGTGTGGACCTCCTTTCCCTCGTCTAATGCCTTGGTAACTGTCTCAAAGAAGTCCACCAGGTTTAGGAGGCATGATCTGCCCTTAACAAAGCCAAACTGGGTAGGGTCCGAGGTTTGGAGGTTCCCACTGTCTCTGTTAATGAGTTCCATGATGATGCGTTCCATAGCCTTGCAGACCAGGATAGTCAGGCTTATAGGCGATAGTTCCTGGGGTCCGTTGTGGCTCCACCTTTGTGGAGGGGATAACTGTTGCTGTGCGCCACTCTGTGGGTACATAGCCTGTAGAGAGGCTGAGTTTGAACAGTGTGTTTAGGTGAGGGGTTAGTTCATATTGGGGCTCTTGTAAGACACAGCCTGGGACACCGTCGGTCCCATTGAAGCTGTGTTTTTGGCTTTGGATAGGGCTGTTTTAACCTGTGTTTCGGTGATTGACGAGGCCCTACATTTTTCTGGTACGGTTATGGGCCCTTTAGGGGGTGAGAGGGGGGTGAAGTTTGCACTAAACCTGTCTGCCAGAATGTTGACAATATCAGTCGGTTTAGTGTATTTTGTGCCATTCTGCACTAACTCAGAGCAGATCTGAGAGTTTCCACTTAGGTTCTTGACATAGCTAAAGAATGCTTTGTGGTTATCTTTGGAGTCATTGGCAATTTTTCTTTCGAAACTAGTCTTGGATGATTTAATGAGGGATCATAGTTTCTTGCTGATAATGATCAGGAATGTCTTTCCTTCATGGGATTTTACTCTTTTCTGTACTAGTTTCCTCCTTCTGTTGTATAGCTTGTTTATGGCAGGGGTCCACCAGACTGGTTTCCTTTTCTTGGAGGAGTGAGTCTTGGTTTTACTTGGGATAGCACGATCCATGCATTCCTGCAGATGCTCATAGAGTGCCTTTGTAAAGGTTTCAGCAGCTTGGACAGCATTGTCCTTTAGCATGGGGGCTGTGAACCTTTCCACCTCGATCTTAAGTAACGTGAAGTTTGCTTTTGAAAAGTTTTTCATGGTGGTTTCCCTGATTGGGGGTGGGGGCGGAATGTGGATATCCAGAGTGATTAGTCTATGGTCTGATCTAACCAGTGAGGGATTGACCTCCTGTGTGGAACACCGGTCGCCCATGTTGGTGATGACCAGGTCCAATATGTTGTTCCTTCTGGTGGGGTGTTGACCAGTTGATCCGGGGCATTCGAGTTTATAAATGCTAGGAAGCGTTGGGTAAGGGAGTTAGTACTTGAGTAGTTCTCCCAGTTTATGTTTGGGTAATTGAAATCACCCAGTATTAGGGTGTTTGGTAGGACCTTCATATTTCCCAGTGTCTCCAGAAATGCAGAATGGGGTCCTGGGCCATGGTGGGTGATCTGCAGCAAGCTACAATTTGGATTGCAGTTTTGCCCGTTGTTAGTTGTACATGGATGATCTCTGATGCATTGTGCTGCACCACTAACCTGGAGGTGTGGGTATCCTTGATGAATATGGATACACTCCTGCCTTTTGTGTTTCGGTCCTGGTTCTGTGGCCAAAAGGTATGGTATGAGTTATAGCCTAGTAGTGCTGGGGTGCCCACAGGAGCATTAAACCAGGTTTCTGTTACTGCACAGATGTCGATGTTCTCCATACTGAGGAGTACCTCGAGTGCGTATATTTTGAGGTTTAGACTTCTGGCATTGAGTAGCATTACCCTCAGTTTTTGGTTACTTGTGCTATTTATGGTGGTGGGTTTGTCTTTTGAGTCTTGCCTAAGAAAGCACTATGGGGGTGGCAAGAGCCTTGGCCAGTATTCGAAAGCCTAAGGGTGACAGGTGCAAGCCATCTCTTGCGAAGCAACGTGGCTTGTCGAGCATGTCATCCCAGGTGGACAGATACTGGATCCCCTTTGAATGACACCAGAAACTTAGCCAATTGTTGAAACTGGTCATTTTTTCTTTATACTGTGCCATCATTCTTGGTGAGGGTAGGATGCTACTCAGGGTCAGGCTTATACCAACCTGAGCTACATGATTAGAGAGCTCTTCCATGTCTCTTTTCATGTAGTCCAAGAAGGTACGTCTCAGGTCATTCACACCAACATGGACAATGACAGAGTTGTACTTGTACTTGTTCTGCAGTGACCTGAGTGCTTGTGTTATGTGGCAGAACTGTAACCTTCTCCTTGTCCAGCCTATTTAGTGGGACATCAGTGTGCCTGACAATAGAGTCGCCTATTACTAGTGTGTTGGGTATGTTATTTTGCTTTGATTGCGTGGCACACTGATTATGTGAAGCATGTGGTTCATGGTTGGTGATGAGGTGTGGAGTTTGCTTGGATGTCTGCTTTGGAGGTCTCTTTTGCTTTTGCAGATTTTTATTTAGAGCCTCCAAGTACGTTTTCATGTATTCATGTGTGTTATTTGCCGGTGTTGGTTTATTAGGTCTATGTGAGACTGGTGGTGTGTTGCAAGTATTACCCTTCTCCTCTTGACTGTCGGTTTCAGTCTTGGGTTGAGAGAGCTTTGCCTTCAGTTTGGCTGTATAATTGCATCTCTTGCATATATTGGTGTTTGGTGGAGAGGATTGTCTGTGTACATGAGGCAGTTGTAACATTGCCTCAAAATGCCCAGATTCACCAGTTGGACTGGAGAGTACACCGGAAACTGCCCTTTGGACATGCCTGAATAGGTACAGTAAGCTGTTTTTCTGATTGGCTAGTGGGGATGAATAGAGAGCCTTGTCCTTCTGGACAGTATGGGGGGGGGTCTAGTGCTAGGGTTAATTAGTGCTTGCTATGAGTTTTAAGCAAGTGCTTGACTGTGAAATGAATGGTTTGAGTGCTAAAGTTGAAGGTTTGCCTAGTTCCAAGGGAAAAATTGAAGAGTAGACTTTGTGGAGCCCAGAATAGCTTAACTATAGCTAAACAGTGCTGCACAAAACCGCACAAATGCGTTTTTTATAGCAGGGAAGTGAAAGAGATAGAAATTAGCCCAAAATGGCCAATAAACCACTAACTTCTGGGCTGAAACCACTCCTCCAGGGACAGATAGGCTGCTCAAAGCTCCCCTCTCTCACACGTGAACAGAGAAACTTCCTTCTATCCAAGTAAAGTATGGGCAACACAGAAACTTGTAATTCAGCCCTGGATACAGCAATAACCTGAAAACTGGACTGTACTAGTTCAGAAAGGCGGGTAACAAGTATAAATATATATTTTCAGAAAATAGAGTAGATACAATCAAAACAACACTTTAAATGCACAGAAAAGGCTATCGCACTTTAGTGTGTAGCCTACAACAGTTAAACAAATTATTTAAACACAAAAATGACTTCATTCAAGTGCAGGCAGCAAATAAGTACAATATGTAGCAATAACAAACGTTTTAAATCACAGATTTGCAAAAAAAAATGGTGTTTTAGGCGGAATTAGTTAAGACAGCAAGAAAAGCAGAAAAATGATACTTAATCACTCCAAAGTCACTCTTTTGTCTCTCTGCTGCTGTAGACTCTGCGGAACACCTGGAAGGCACTTGCTGAGTGGAATACGAGCGCAAAAACTGCACAAATATGTTTTTTATAGCAGGGAAGTGAAAGAGATAGAAATTAGCCCAAAATGGCCAATAAACCACTAACTTCTAGGCTGAAACCACCCTTCCAGAGACAGATAGGCTGCTCAAAGCTCCCTCTCTCACAGTGAACAGAGAAACTTCCTTCTATCCAAGTAAAGTATGGGCAACACAGAAACTTGTAATTCAGCCCTGGATACAGCAATAACCTGAAAACTGGACTATACTAGTTCAGAAAGGCGGGTAACAAGTATAAATATATATTTTCAGAAAATAGAGTAGATACAATCAAAACAACACTTTAAATGCACAGAAAAGGCTATCACACTTTAGTGTGTAGCCTACAACAGTTAAACAAATTATTTAAACACAAAAATGACTTCATTCAAGTGCAGGCAGCAAATAAGTACAATATGTAGCAATAACAAACGTTTTAAATCACAGATTTGCAAAAAAAAATGGTGTTTTAGGCGGAATTAGTTAAGACAGCAAGAAAAGCAGAAAAATGATACTTAATCACTCCAAAGTCACTCTTTTGTCTCTCTGCTGCTGTAGACTCTGCGGAACACCTGGAAGGCACTTGCTGAGTGGAATACGAGCACAAAAACTGCACAAATATGTTTTTTATAGCAGGAAAGTGAAAGATATAGAAATTAGCCCAAAATGGCCAATAAACTCCTAACGTCTGGGCTGAAACCACTCCTCCAGGGACATATAGGCTGCTCAAAGCTCCCCTCTCTCACAGGTGAACAGAGTAACTTCCTTCTATCCAAGTAAGGTATGGGCAACACAGAAACTTGTAACACAGCCCTGGATTCAGCAATAACTTGAAAACTGGACTATACTAGTTCATAAAGGCAGGAAACAAATTAACAAAAAATTACTATTAATGTTCACAGTCACAGGTAGGTGACACCCTCTTCCCCAACTATATTGGCAGAATCTGGAACCCCCTACCCATGTGTATTACCTCATCTGTCCCACATGACACATGTAAATAACACAAGAAGGAGCACCTCAAGCACACTTGGATCAGCACATGCTCACCACCTGGAGAAGTCCCCCCAACTAACACTCTATACCCCTACACCAACTAGTGAAACTGACATCTCCTGTTCTGCCTCGCATACAAATCCCAACATCCTGCAAACCTTCCCTATTGCTCCCGTACCAATCATTCCAATGGACTACTATACAGTTAAAATGTCCCCCCCTCTACCTACCCACCTACTCCTTCACCATTCTCTTCTACTCTACCACACAGGTATGGCATAACTACACCTAACCCGAATACCTAAATGTAACCTATCCAGAATGTTAAACTGGAATCTACCTTCACCTTAAACTAACCTTTGTCAACAGCCATACCTGACATGTAAACCTGACCTAAGCATGTATAATACCGACATGTTAATGTAAACTAAGCATGAAGAATGTGGTACGTAGCTATGTTAAGTCTGTTACTCTCTAGGAATGTGTACACCTCAGTATTACTTGTAATGTCTAGCTGGGGTTTACTGTGGAGCTCCACTCCCCGGGCCACCGCTGACAATGGAGAAGCATCTAGTCGGACTGTCCCGGTCAACAAATGTGAACTAAATACATGAAGTAGCGCGGGGGTATGCAGCAGCAAGCAGGGTTAAGCCTGTTTTTTGCGGTGGTAAGCAATGCCCACACAGGTTAAGCAATGTGGAGGCCAACTCAGTGTAAGACGCTATAACCGGAGGTCAGCAATGCTGAGCCTCGCGCAAACCAGCGCATACCCGCCTACAGTTCCTCTACAGTGCGTTAGGCACTCTGTAGCCAACAGCTCTCTTCGTGCCCAGTAATAAAATAATCTGCACTCCCAGGTTCCAACCCCCTGACCCTGCACACTATAGTCTAAGTGAGTTACCACTAAAGCATGGCAGATACACATTCAGCTGCTGTTATCACAAACATATCATTCAGCAGAGTCATTCAACAGTATAGGGAATGTATGTAAATATGTAGAGTAATACCAGCAAACGTGTACATTGCTCAATCACAGTATTCCAAGAAGTCCATGTGTATCAATGAACAGTGTCTGTCAAAACATACTGTGAGAACAGTAGTCTTGCATAATACTGAAGAGAAGAATGAAACACTGTACACCGTGGGGGTGTGTGGGCGTGCTTCATGCAGAAAAATGTCACACCTGGGGCATTGGTTCCATGGAACTGGGAGATGAGGCTGGCCCGGTGTGTGAGCAAACAGCTGCTTCTCAAACCCCTGGCAGGATGCTACCAATGGGAGAAACAGTATAGACCAGCAAAGTCTACTCGTGACGCAACAACCGGTCCGTCCCCGGCGGGACGAACCAAACTTTGTGAGTCACATAGATGTTTCCACCAGTATTGGAGGAGGATCAAGGGAAGGCTCGTACGTATGTGGACTAAACGGATGACGAGCCTGCAGAAGCTTGGGTCGAGACAGTATAATGGAGGAGTACTGATGTGCAGAGAGAGAAATATGTAGAGATGTGGTATGGCTGGGCTAGCAACTGGAGAATGGATGGATGCTGTGTACGTGGAGCTCGGGGGCTGGGGGAAGGAAACATGGGTATGGCATTATGGTAGAAATATGCAAATGAAGCAAAACAGCAATAGTGTAGTGGGTAGAGAATTTGCCTTACAAGCAGGCAGCCCCGGTTCAAGTCCCACTGCAGTATATTCCATTTTCCCTTCCAAATCACTTTTTTATGATAAATACTTATTTTTGCATAACCTAATAAATAACATATATTTCTGAACTGCAGTACTGCATTTAATGCAGATGTGAGGTGTCAGTGTCATACTGTTGTAAAGTCCACAGATAATCACATGCCCCATACAGTATCACAGATACAAATGGAAAATAAACTGTTTGATGAATGATAACTCCATACATATCTTCAAATGCCCCACTCCCCCATGAACCATTACACTACTACTATTTAAAATGTAGCACTAGTAAGCGGTAGTAAGCATACGTAAGCGGGTTTAAGCCAGTTTGCGCAGGGATAAGCATTACTTACACAGATTAAGCAAAGTAGAAGCTAACTGAGTGTAGGAAACTGTAACCGGGGGTTAGCATTGCTTAGCTGTGTGCAAACATGGCCACACCCGCTTACAACTGTTTTAAAATGCCTTAATCACTCAGTACCCAACGGCCTGTGTTCTGCCGAGCAACAAAATAAACATCCTCTACAAGGCTCAAACCCATGACCCTGCACACCACTGACAAAGTGATTTACCACTAAGACATGCCAGATACAAATAAATCTGATGTTTTCAGAAACATATCATCCAGTCCAGTCATGCAACAGTACAGAGAATATATACCAACATCTAGATGTATGTGTGTGTGAATATATTAATAGCTAAACATATACATATCTATATATGTAGATATATATAATATATATATATATCGAAGTCAAAAACGTGAAGGAGTCACCACGAAAAAAAGCCTCCGTTAGAATAATGTTGTAAAATATTTAATGAGATAAAACACAGTGAATAAGCGCTTTCGCATAGCTAGGCTATGCTTCCTCAGATAATCACATTTCTGATACAATGGATGCTTATTTAAATGCAGTAAAAACATTTAGGCGGGAACATTAAAACAATCAAGCAATTAATCATGTATCCAAGGTTACAAATGAAACGCTTGCAAAAGTTCAGACACCAACAGTCCTCAAAGTACAAAATGCTCTCACTGTTTTAAAAACTCTCACTGTTTTAAAAAAGTGCAAAATACTCTCACTGTTTAAAAAAGGTTAAACCATCTACAAACATCTACAAACATGTATCGGGGAGACGGTATGTTAAACAGTTATCGTGCACATGCTGTATAGCGAACAATGCATAAGCACATCCTAATCCAACCATATTAAACAGCATTACTGAAACAACAGTCAAGTTACCTTCCCATTCATAGAATAAGGTGTTACTAAACCGGTACAATTGATTTGCATTTCTAATAGCATCCAGTAGGAGGCTATTCCTGACAGTGCAGCAAGCGACAGTCCATTCACAATAATGTTTGCTTAAATAATACATAAACCATTCAAAAATCATGAAATATAATAATAAACGTCTTGCTGAATCTATTATACATACCAAGAACAATGTCAGAATCATAACAAGACGAATAACCAAACTAAATAAATAACTGACTATACTGCGAGTGCAGGAAATGTTCAACAGTAGAGAACTGAACATGTACATAAACATAAGCTTAAAGACATAAGTTTAAAAACACTGTTCCTGACATCTAGCAGTGTTATTTCAAATCTCCTGTCAAACAGATACAGGCATGAGTATATATAAAGACCTTAATGGAAAAATTATATTTTTCATCTCTACCTTCAGCCATAAAGTTCTAGGAAGGATGTAGAGAGGGTAAGACAAAGCAAAAAGCCCCCTGGAAAACATTACTACGGATTTAATGTAACTGCGCGGAAAGAAAAATTCTTACTCGCAATAGCGTCTCCGTTGTCAGAACTGATGGCTGCTCTCTCAGCATGTCAAGTTCCTTACCCATTGCAAAATAACATATAGTTGGACCTCTCTTAAAGGGCCATCCAACCTTAAAATATAAATCATAATAAAATATCTTATAAAAACCATGTGAACTGTCAAATCATTCATCAGAATATGGAGACAAAAAATATATGATAGACCAAGGCAAATGAGCCAAATACAAAATAATGTACACAATAAAGCCAGTACAAAAATACACAGCCAAATGTGTGTGAAAACATACACCTAAATGAAATCTATTGCCACTAAAGCAAGTTCTCTAGAAACATAACCATCCTGACACTATAAATTGTGTCAACATGAATACAAGTTTGCCGACAATGATGTCGAACACTATAGTGCCTAACATATGCAATAATTCACCAACAGTTCCTTATGGACTCAGTTGTCAAACTATAAAGGTCTACTGTTCAAGATGGGTTTTATAGACAAGAACTGATTTAGTCCGGGGTCAGTTTGAGCTTTCAGTAAGAGTATCCATTTTAACTCCAAGCGTGCTAAATTGTTAACAGCATCCCCTCCTCTAGGATTTTCCCTCATTACTTGTAGCACCTTAAATGTAAAGTAATGGGAATCATGTTCAATAATATGTTTTGCAAGTGCATTTTGGTCATTTCTTTTCCTTATGTCATATAGATGGTTATACAATCTGTCCCTTAGTCTCCTTTTAGTAAGTCCCACGTAGAACGCGGGACAACATTCACATGTGGCCAAATACACCAAATTTGTATTATTACAATCATAAAAGTGGTTTGGATGGAACACATATAAACCATGGGGATGTTCAAAAGTTTGCTCTGGAAATGTGGGGACATATGACATTTCCCACAGGAAATGTTCCTCTCTTATTGGATATCATGACATTACTAGTAGGATTGTACTTGTCATGCATAGTATTTGTTTAAGGTTACTACAATTCCTGTAACTAAAGGTCGGATGGTTACCAACTATCCGGCGTGGTGTCTGGATCCATGTTTAAAATATTCCAATTTTTCTTAATTAGGTTCTGAATATTGGAAACATCGCTGTATTTCAGTAGGAAAGATATGGTACCTGAATTATCGTGTTTCCTATTGTTATTATATAATGATCGATGTAGATTGTACTTAGGTATTTGTACTTTAGTTGATATACCTAGTACCTTCTGTTTACAGTCTCTTAACAGATTGTTGTTGTAGCCTCTATCTCTTAAGAGTTGCTCTAAAAAGGTTACTTCTCTCAAACAATCAGTTTCATTGGTACATATCCTAGATAATCTGTTCAGCTGACTGATTACAATACCTGAGAAAGTATGCCTGGGGTGCATGCTTTCAAATCTAAGGAGAGAGTTCTTCCATGTGGGTTTCCTATAAAGTGATGTGCTGATGTTACTGCCTGCATCAAACTTTAAGGTTAGATCTAGGAAATTAACTTCTGAGCTCGAAGTTTCAACAGTAAACTTAAGAAAAGAGCTCATGGACTCTACATCTCTAACAAACTTGATACATTCACTATGGCTGCCTTCCCAGATGAAAAGTACATCATCTACAAACCTCTTGTAGAGTTTGACATTGCTAAACTGGGAATGTTTAAACAGATGATTATTTTCCCATTCAAAAACTACCAGGTTTGCATAACTGTTGGCGCAGGGGGTGCCCATGGCAACCCCCCACTTTTGCAAATAGATGTTATCTTTGAACAGAAAGACGTTATTGTTAAGTACTAACTCTAGTAAGTAATTAATCAGTATCTGTCTATTGTTAGTATATTGAGACCTACTATGTAACAACTCACTGATAGCTTGTTGGCCTAGTTCATTAGGTATACTTGTAAAGAGACTGACTACATCCATAGTTACCAGAAGGTAATGAGATGTATCTTTATCAAGTCTAAAGTCTCTCAGGGACTCAATCAGCTGGTAGGAGTCCGATAGTATATTTGGGATGTCATTCACAATCGGTCTCAACATGCATTCTAAAACGAAGAGATGGTATAAGTGCACCAGCCACTTGCCACTATTGGCCTCATGGGTACAGGAGTAACATTTTTATGAATCTTGGGCAAACCTTTTATTACCGTAGCGTGGGGTATTCAATCATGAAATACTCATATGTCTCGCAGCTAATTTGTCCACAGAGTAATAAATCATATAAATCTGCTTGTATTCTTTTTACTAAATTATCAACAAAGGTCTTAGATACTACAGAATAGGTGTTAGTGTCTGCTAGCATACATGTCATGGTGGTATCATACTCAATGGTATTAAGTAGGACCACACCCCACCCTTATCTGCAGGTTTGATGGTTATAGCAGGATCACTTTTCAGTTGTTTAAGTGATCGCTGCTCTAATTCTGTCATGTTAAAGAATTTACATCTTTTCTGATTGTTTGCAAAGTATTCATAAATATCCTTCTCACATAGCTTACAGAAACATTCCACATCATGTGGGATAGGTAGCATGTAATTACTTTTATGCTTAAAAATTGTTTAACAGCATCTGTTTTCATGGCAGAATTACCTTTAAAAAACAGTTTTAAAGCTAGATTACGGCAAAACAATCTAAGATCTAATAAAGTCTCATTCAAACTACTGAGTTGGGAGGGTATAAAATTTAAACCTTTGTTAAGAAGTGTAACCGCAGATTCTGACAAAGAGGTATCAGAAAGGTTACAGACTAAGTCATTCAATTCCTTTGTTTCCTCGTCTGGCCACTTTTCTTCTGACCCCTTCCTCTTGCGGGGCCCCTGCTGTTGAGCGGCCTCTCCATGCCGCCTGTTGTTTGACGGAAACGGTAAAAATGGGTAGACTTGGCAGTGTCTTTAGGTCTGGCTCCAGAAACCTTGTGAATCTTATCAGCTTGTTGATTGGGAAGGGGTGTATTGCTGACAAAATTCCCTCTAATGGGACTGCTGTTCTGTGCTGATGTAACTGGAATATCAATGGACTGGGAGTTCTCATCAGAAACAGAATGTGTGACATTAACTTCTGCTATAGTAGATTGAATAGTGGTAGTCTGTAAAGGTGCCCCACTATTTGTCACAGCTGAAACAGTAGTTCTGGGCCAGACAAATATCTGACCATTAGCAAAATCATTAGAGTCTCTAATGAGTTTTCTCTGTTTCACTTGTCTAAGTCTTTCGCTAAACAAGTGCACTTGTGAGCGAATGCTATCTAGCCTCTGTTGAAAATAGGCTGTGTTGTAAGAGTCATTAAAATGACGCTGCTGTAAGTCAACCTTGTTTCTAAGCTCTGTCTCCAACGGAGCAAAATAGTCCAGTAACAGTTTGATATAATTAAAACCTAGACCTATATTAAGGTCTTGCCATTTTCGTAACAATGTTGGGTGGCTGTCCCCATATGTCGGCATGCAAAACACTCGCATGCCGCGAGGTATGACTTTAAAGTGGAGGCATGCCTCAAGGTGTAAACGCTGCCAGGCATACCTCTGTAGTTTAAACAAATCATCTTGAAAAGTTCTACTTAGAGCATTAAACTCAGTTAGTACCTCACTGTTGTTAACGGCACTTGCCGGAGCGGACTGATTGGATATTTCCAGAGTCAATAAAGGGTTGGTATTCCGATGTAGAAGCAATTCCCATGCCGGTAGCACGACCTCCCTCGTCTCTGGTCTGAAGTCCAACTCAATATCGGTCGAATCCATATGTAGAACCAGGAACAGCACACCAAAGCAGGAAAATGAAATATCAAAACTGTTTACTGGAACTCAAAGACTCCTTCCGACAATACAAGCAAGGTAATCGAAGTCAAAAACGTGAAGGAGTCACCACGAAAAAAAGCCTCCGTTAGAATAATGTTGTAAAATATTTAATGAGATAAAACACAGTGAATAGCGCCGCATAGCTAGGCTATGCTTCCTCAGATAATCACATTTCTGATACAATGGATGCTTATTTAAATGCAGTAAAAACATTTAGGCGGGAACATTAAAACAATCAAGCAATTAATCATGTATCCAAGGTTACAAATGAAACGCTTGCAAAAGTTCAGACACCAACAGTCCTCAAAGTACAAAATGCTCTCACTGTTTTAAAAACTCTCACTGTTTTAAAAAAGTGCAAAATACTCTCACTGTTTAAAAAAGGTTAAACCATCTACAAACATCTACAAACATGTATCGGGGAGACGGTATGTTAAACAGTTATCGTGCACATGCTGTATAGCGAACAATGCATAAGCACATCCTAATCCAACCATATTAAACAGCATTACTGAAACAACAGTCAAGTTACCTTCCCATTCATAGAATAAGGTGTTACTAAACCGGTACAATTGATTTGCATTTCTAATAGCATCCAGTAGGAGGCTATTCCTGACAGTGCAGCGACAGTCCATTCACAATAATGTTTGCTTAAATAATACATAAACCATTCAAAAATCATGAAATATAATAATAAACGTCTTGCTGAATCTATTATACATACCAAGAACAATGTCAGAATCATAACAAGACGAATAACCAAACTAAATAAATAACTGACTATACTGCGAGTGCAGGAAATGTTCAACAGTAGAGAACTGAACATGTACATAAACATAAGCTTAAAGACATAAGTTTAAAAACACTGTTCCTGACATCTGGCAGTGTTATTTCAAATCTCCTGTCAAACAGATACAGGCATGCGTATATATAAAGACCTTAATGGAAAAATTATGTTTATGTAGGAAACTGTAACCGGGGGTTAGCATTGCTTAGCTGTGTGCAAACATGGCCACACCCGCTTACAACTGTTTTAAAATGCCTTAATCACTCAGTACCCAACGGCCTGTGTTCTGCCGAGCAACAAAATAAACATCCTCTACAAGGCTCAAACCCATGACCCTGCACACCACTGACAAAGTGATTTACCACTAAGCCATGCCAGATACAAATAAATCTGATGTTTTCAGAAACATATCATCCAGTCCAGTCATGCAACAGTACAGAGAATATATACCAACATCTAGATGTATGTGTGTGTGAATATATTAATAGCTAAACATATACATATCTATATATGTAGATATATATATATATATATATATATATATATATATATATATATATATATATATTTCTAAAACTATATACATATATAGCAATATATATGAACATATATACATGCAAATGCCTACAACGACACATATATGTGTCTACACCTATATGTCTACATATACACAGCAAGTTACATATGTGTACACAGATATATATCTATGTAGGTATATACGGACATAGTTATATATATGTTAGCAGATATATATATATATATATATATATATATATCTATATAGGTATATATGGCCATACATCTGTAGATAGCAATGGCAGATTAACAAACATATGTCCACATGCACCGTTAATGGGGTTGAGAGGCTCCACACACTATACGTCTTGTACGAATAGGTATCCCCCCACAGTCAAACACGTCCGCCCTGCAATACACTACCAAGTGTTGCAGATCCCATAACCAGGACCTGACACAACATGGGCACAAGATGTTGACAGTACTACATCCCACCTGTATGATGTCAGGCTGGTATTGGTAACATATCATGCAGTACAGTCTGCCTTCCATAGGAAATGTAATATGTGGAAGCCATCAACATTCCCAGGATACAGATACACAGACACAGATATGTGCGTGTGTGTATATATGTGTGTGTGTGTGTGTGTGTAAATACACATACACACGCAGATATATGTACAGTAGAATACTTATGCAGAAGGTGCACACAATATGGAACAGCCACTATGCCTACAGTTAACACCTGAACAACGGGACACTGTATGGGCCACCCATACAAATGACAATCGTTGCCTGCAACATGTACCCACAGAAAGGTCATAGGAAAAACACCACACACAGGTTTGCGGAAATGGAAAACCTTTAATTGTGTACTATTACAGTTTTATATGCCATGTCATATGGCTGTTCAGACACTGACAACCATATAAACAGAGTAATGCAACTGTGAAACAGTAACACTAATACAGTAGTCTGGAAAGGTTCACAACTGTTGCTATCCAGGCCAAGCCCTTCACATTGTACAATAGTGAAGACAAACTGGGCCACAGGATACCTAACAATCAACAGTATGTAATGCAGGTGTATAGTACAGCAGCCTCAAGCTACACCCTGTACAAACTCAGTAGATGGTAAAGACATCATGTGACCTCATGGGTTGTAACTGTTACCTAACAAGGCATAACTGACACCATCACGAGCATACCAACAAACAGAACAGTCTGTATGTCAGGAGGCAGTAGGCTTGCATTAATCCAATTCATGTAAGTAATGTAAATATAGGTGAAATATATGGTATTGTACATCCAGATACCTTAAGGCAGCTCACCCCTGATATCCCCACATTTTGTAACAGCCTAAGTAATTTATGGCGCCCCCCCCCCCAGACTCAATAATACAGGGCCATATACTACTGTTACATACACTGGCCTCTGGAGTGCATAGGGTACACATATATTGTGTAGGTGACGCGCATACATATATGGCCCCAGCTCCACAATATCTGTGGGGGATACAACAGCAGTGGACTGATGGCAGCAATGGCAGTGTGATATACTCACGGCCCACTACAGAACAACCACTGATAGCATGACATATGTGCAAAGCCTGGTATGTAGGTGGAGGACAGAGGCTGGAACACAGGCACATATGTGGACAACTGTTGTCATACACTAAGCAAGTTGCTGGTGTAACAGGATAGACTACAACATACCCTTAGTCAGGGAATTGAGGTTAGAAACAGAAATGGATGTAGCCATGTACCGATTGCACTCAACACACACACTGCCAGTGTAATATCTGACACAGGACCTGTGTGGTGGACAGACAAAACATGATAGGCATACCTCTGGCCAACAAAAGGATAGGCCCATGGTTGTGAGCTATGCAGACAGACTGCATTCCAAGGTAAAGTAGTATGTACAGACACACGCTGTAACACCAGTACTATATAAAGCATAACACAACTCTACTTGCAGTCTGTCTGTAGTTCCTGATCTTCCTACAAATATGTAGCTGCCCTGAGTGTGCCGGTTCTCCTGTAAGAGGTACTGCTACCTGCTGTCGGTAACACTGATGCCCACACACAGGAATGATGTCCATCACACAGGAAACGTTAAGGGACCACGCCCACATGATGTAGGGATTTATAGTGGGTGGCTGCCATGACAGTGTTAATTGGAACTACTACACATGTGTAATCATATATATATGGCTATCTGGATAAGTATATGAACATATATTTCCACCATATGTCCTGGACACGGAGTGTAGCCCTACCCCAGCCCCTGCAGTCCCAAAGTTGTAGTGCAAGGGGAAGTCAGGCATGTATAGCAGGTATATTAGTAGACTATTGCTACTGTCATTGGGATTGTCTTAACAGACATGGTGTGTGTGGGAGGTCACATCTGCTTATAACGTGTGCAATTGGCTACTGACAGACATCCTAAGGACACCATTGTAAAGTACTGCTGCTAGCACGTAATGCCCCTGTGGACTGCAGCAGAGATATTGGCTAATACATGTGGAAATTCTGACACACTCTGTACAGTCCAGAGGTATACACATACGTCATTAGTGCACAACATGTGTACCATGCCTGACAATATGGATGTAGACAGCCATGTAGATGAGTATAACACATAACGACTGGTATACATATGCCACCATAGGTTATGTATTCTCACACCCCTGTCTGGCCTGCCACATAAAGACCGCTGGTACAGGGGTGCCATGGCCACATACTACCCATTACATATTGACATACATCTGTACAGGATCCCACTGCTCTGTCTGACATACATGACTGTTAAGGGGGACCCGGCAGCAGTACACCTGGCAAGTATCTGCACATGACATCACACTGGGTAAGTACACTAAGCTGCTAGGCATGTAACAATGCACTGTGCAGGCTACAGGCAGACTGTCTCAACACTGGCCTACATCTCCTATGGTGGATATGCACATGTACCTGTATATATAGCAGGCTCAACAGGCATGTCACAGCACAGGGTAAGATACACCTGTGTAAAAGTGCATAACCACAACCAATGTGAACACAGCCACATATGGTAAGCTAGCATAACAGTACAGTATATGGACTATCTGTTCTACACCATCCTCATATGTGCCACTCACAGATTGACCCTACATATACTGGGCTGGTACACAGTTTGGTCTGATGGCTGTCTGTGGTATGGGACATGTGTGTGTATGGCCCTACAAGCATGTACGCCACTACAGTACCATACAGTTGAGCAGCATGTAACATCAGATAGGAGGGGAACTAGAACAATGACATCTACCACAGTCTGTACACAGGCTAAAGTACATATTACCAATACACACACTGTCGACATTCACAATGAGTACACAGACCTCAGTACTGTACAAACATCCACAGAATGTCCAGGTAATGTCATGTAATATAATCCCTACTGTACATAACATGTGTAGCAGCTGGATATATCACTGGCATGTTATCAGATATGATGACACTAATTACAGTGTACAGCACATATGCACCACTTCATGCACGACATATGTACAAAGGTTGACAGAGGTGTGGATAGAAGCACATACACAGGGCCAATATTGACATGTTGCTGTGATAACCTCATACATTTACTGTTGTAACAGGGTTGGTTGCAACATATGTCCTATGAGGGATATGACGTCAGCAACTATCACGGCTCTCGCCATCTACAGACTGCAATCCTCACACTACCTTCTGCAGTCCACAGATAGATGCTCTGTGGGTAACACATGAAACCAAACGCACAACACTGTCCAGTCTGCAGATGACCCTGCAGATGGGGATTCCTCATAAACATGGAACTGACATGGCAGGTATTGAGACATGTACGACAGCCATATCCACACAAACACTGTTAAACCAACATTACTCCAAATGCAGTATAGCAGCACTTTACAGTCTGTAGTCCGGTCAGGCACATCCCCTCCTGTTTGTTGCCCTTTTCCACAGTGAATGTTGTTAGAGGTATATCCCCAATCCATCTGAGATGCTGTTTTCCAAATGACAGATCTATTTCCTGCTCACAGTGAATGAAAAGGGCCAACACCACCATGATGTTCCCAGATATTGGAGTGTGTTTCCATGCAATTGGCTATGGGAATGTTACCACAGCTGTTTCACATGCAATCAGCTAGAGGAGGGCTGCAATACGTGCAGAGGCCATCAGCTGATCATGAGCAGCACTTAAAATACACATGCTGCTGCCTAAGCAAAGTAGGTGTAGGTCTCCACATCCACCAGTGAGGGAGTGGGAGAGGCAGACAGAGGCAAAGACATGTCAGGGAGGGGTGGGAGAGTAAAACTGAAGCATGTTTATGTCACAAACCTACCAGCACAGGGTATCAAACACCTGACAACTAAGTAGTGCTATCATAGTTCGATGCAGTTATTGGATGCGCCACATGGGTTACCTGTTGTAGAGCACTCAGAACATATATGTGATGGTGAGTGACATCTGCATCAATGATACGGTCACTATACGGCAGGTGATATCCACGTGCCTGTCTGCATGAACAGGTGCCAGCGTCAACACAGCCACACTCTCACAGGGACACACACACTGACACACTTGGCAAGGCCAGGAGTACAACTCATCAGTAGTGGGAGTACCACAACACATCACTGGGCAGGTATCACATGCACCACATGGATCATACGGAGGTTGTATGGCAAAGGGTATGAGGAGGTGTCTGACAGACAGCATGCTTCAGTATGCCCAAGGGGGTTTTAGTGAGTGCAGATGTGAACATATGCACCATACAACACACACACAAATACACAGGATGCAAGTACTGACATGCATGGGTGCATGTCTGCACGGGTGTGTGGTGGTCGACTGTGCCAGCAGGCTATACAAGGGTAGGCGATGGGTATACCTTGGCATCAGGCCACATGACAATGGTCTGCATTGTGGCTCAGGGCTGTAGTGTCTGCATTTGCCCACACGTGGGTATTGTATCCCCCATCCAGTCACCTGGGTGACTATTGTGTGTGGCCAATGCTGTGCATTGCTTGCCATGTCTGTGTTCCTTAGTCCATGACATGGACGGTGTCTGGGATGTGCACACCTCCCACATGCATGTACAGTGATATGTGGAACTGTAACTGGGGTGTCTGGCCCATGTTGTGAAAACAGATTATCATCAGATGTGCCAGTCTTGCCCACCTGTGGCAGGAACAGGTAATGTCCAGCAGGTTTACCCTGCACCTACATTGATAGCATGCTAACAACATTCCCTGGTGTCAGTGGCATCTGTCCATACAGGGCATGTTGTCAGGCATGGTATGTCCGTTGTGGGTCACATGTGATGGCACCACAGGTGGTGCAGGTGTCCATTGGGGAACATGGGGGAGGTGCACTGTCTGCATGTACATGCATATTGGACTGATGGACAAGGTGACATGCCCTCTGTAGCCCACTGCTATCTCTCCATAGTTACTATCAGTGCCCATTATGCAGTGTACTACCCACATATTGGCTGCTGGCTAGGCATATGTGTGTGTGTATGAGACATGGGTTGAGAGTGTGCTGTGGGTAATATTGGGGTTGCTAACTGTGATTGCCTGGCCTTGATGTCACATGTATGGGTATGGCATTGCACCCCCGCCTCTCAGCTATTTCACATCTGTTATCCCTGTACGATGGACATTTTGATATATGGTAGGGCCACCATACAAGAAATATGCAAAACCCGCTACACATTGGCCACAGGTGTCACACACTCACAACCACCTCTACAAAGGATACGAGGTACAAACACACACAAACGCACACACCTGTCATGTCTGGGAGTAGAACCTCTACCTAACTAGTTTAATACACTATAGCACTACGCAGTTATAGTACGTGCTACGGACATTACTGGAGTACTCATTCCACAAAGGTGTACTTCACAATGAATGACATCAGCAGGATTGCCACAGTAGGGCATTTGAACCGTACTGTGAGTGACTAGCCTAAAATGCATTGCTCCCTACACAGACAGTGTGACACACACAAAACATCCACAACTGACATGTGCGGGTATAGAACCCATGACAAAGGTCTATATCACACTACAGCATGGAGCTGTTATAGGACAACACGGGGATTACTAGGGAACTTCTTCCCAAAGGTGTAGGGCACAATGAATGATATCAGCAAGATTGCCAAAGTAAAGCATTTGAAATGTACTGCGAGTGACCAACCTATAATGCATTTCTCTGTACACAGACATTGAAACACACACAAAACATCCAGAACTGCCATGGGTGGGGATGGAACCCTACCACAGTTCTAACTCACACTCCAGCAGTACGCAGTTACCCGACGCGCTACAGAGATTACTGGGCTACAACCTTCCCAGAGGTTTATTTGTAGGTGGGTGACATCAGCAGCCTTGCCAAAGTTGAGTATATGAATTGTTAGGAGTGCGAGTACCCTAAAAAGCATTGTTCTCTACACAGTCAGACACAGACACACACACACAGTTGCCAGGTATGTGGTTAGAACACCTACCTAACTAATTTATCACACTACAGCCATATGCAATTACAGGACATGCTACAGAGATTAGTGGGCTACAGCCTTCCCAGAGGTGTATTTCTAGGTGGGTGACATCAGCAGCCTTGCCAAAGTTGAGTATATTAACTGTAAGGAGTGTGAGTACCCTAAAAAGCATTGTTCTCTACACAGTCAGGGACACACACAGACACACACACACACACACAGTTGCCATGTCTGGGGTTAGAACACCTACTTAACTACTTTATCACACTACAGCAGTATACAGTTACAGAACCCGCTACAGAGATTACTGGGCTACAACCTTCCTAGAGGTGTATTTCTAAGAGGGTGACATCAGCAGCCCTGCCAAAGTTGAGTATATGAACTGTAAGGAGTGTGAGTACCCTAAAAAGTATTGTTCTCTACACAGTCAGGTACACACACAGACACACACACACACAGTTGCCATGTCTGGGGTTAGAACACCTACCTAATTACTTTATCACACTACAGCAGTATGCAGTTAAAGGACGCACTACAGAGATTACTGGGCTACAACCTTCCCAGAGGTGTATTTCTAGGTGGGTGACATCAGCAGCCTTGCCAAAGTTGAGTATATGAAATGTTTGGCGTGTGAGTACCCTAAAAAGCATTGTTCTCTACACAGTCAGAGACAGACAGACACACACACACAGTTGCCAAGTCTGTGGTTAGAACTCCTACCTAACTAGTTTATCACACTACAGCAGTACACAATTATGGGATGCACCACAGAGATTACTGTATTTCACATTGGATTACCTCAGCAAGCTTGTCATAATAGGGCTATGGGGAGGGTGGTATGTGCATGGGCCATAACCCATTCATGTACGGGTTGACACGCCGCATGTGGGCACACACGGGGTCATATGTCACAGGTACGTGTATACGGCTGCTAGATGACTACTTCCTTGTACAGTCAAGTTGCACAGCTGGCACATGCACCACATAGTCTGTAATGCTGACAAGATACTGGTGGCTAGTATCTGCAGTAAGTGACATCTGCACCTCATGTGTTTGGGGCCCTTTGGCTGTGTGCTAGGTAGGACAGGCCTGGATGGCTCCTTCTCACAGTGACCCTCTTCCACACATCTATATATGGCTTATTATAGTGTGTTGTCCTGACATATATGTCTGTATTCCTATCCACTGTGTGTGCACGGCATGAGCGGTGCATACTGATGAGTGTCGACACTAACAACTGCAACCTCCAGATATGTCTCGTCCACTGGTATTTGCAGTCATGGCCTTCACGTGTTTAAGTGTGTGAGCATGCCAAGTATGACCTTTCAGTATGTTGTAGATGGACATTGCCTTCATTTCTCTAAGTGTTTGAGCATGCCCAGTATGGCCGTCTGCATTGAATTTGTGGATCGTGTCCAGGTAGTTTGTGCAGCAGTGCTGACCTTTGTGTTGTACACCGACAGGTAGCATGCTGTCTCTGCAGAGTATCTATCGATCATTTGGCTTTGACTGTTAATACATGTCTGCATAGCAGGGGGAGGCACACCTGACTGTTTCTACATTTCTACACAGGAGTGGGGGGGCACACCTGCTGTTATTACATTACTATGTAGGATGGGGGGAGACACCTGACTATTTCTACATATCTACATAGGGTTGGGGGGCACACCTGCTGTTATTACATTACTATGTAGGATGGGGGGGCACACCTGACTATTTCTGCATATCTACATAGGGTTGGGGGGCACACCTGACTGTTATTACTTTACTATGTAGGATGGGGGGCACATGTGAAACATGTACACATTTGCTATGACCATACTGGTATGTCAGGTATTCCATTTCATTCTGTATTGCTAATTATCATGCTGACTGGAGGCATGCCAGTGTACTACAGATCGTGGCTTTCGTTTCCCTACATATTATTGTCTGACTTCCTACCCTTCAGAACTAACATCCCACTGCCTGCCCTGCTGTGGTCTGTCTGTGTAGGCCTGGGGGAAGTTAACCATAGCAATCTTTCTGGAGCCATGGCACAGGCTCTGTTTGGGTTTGTCTACACCTGTCCTGCTGGCTGACACTGTTGTTGGGTATTTGAATTGTCCTGACTGGCATGTGTGGGTCTTATGGACACACATGTCGCACAGCACATTTCCTGCAGTGGGTTTTGTCACCCTGTGTAGTACTGGCTACTATGGTGACTTCATATGTGTTACTGATGTCATGGTGCCACTATGGGTGTCTACTGTCTGCTGCCATAACATTAAGCCACCAAATTCCCTTGCATGCTTACATTATTACCACAGCTACAGGTAACAACACATTCTAGTCCATTTGGCAATTGGTAGGTTGATTGACTTACCTTGTGGGTGTGCCAGACTTGCGGATGGTGCTGGTGGGCTGCCCATGTTGGATGCACATAGTACACTCCCTATACATGGTCGAACACAGGTAGTGTCATATTTGGCATCTATTTTACTGTATGTGCGAGTCAGAGAGAGGTGTCATTCCTTGGGTCCCTACTGTGTCAGTGCATGTGCTATGCGTTGCCTCTTTGCCAAGGCCAGGGCATACTGGGCATGCCTCCTTCTGCCTACTGAGGAAAGGCTCAGGCTGTCCCTCCTCCGGGTCACTCTGTGCCTGTGCAGGCCATGGCATTGGTGGGGGGCTGTGTGGCCCTGCCCCATGCTGTTTCTGCTGCAGCAGTTTCCGCAGGATCATATTGTGTAGCATAGCACATATCTTAACAATTTGGGTACATGTAGCTGGTGAATACTGCAAGGCTCCATCGGATGTGTCCAGACAGTGGAACCGTGACCTTAGCATCCCACACACTCTATTATATGTCTGGCCTGTGTGTGTGCCTCATTATGGCATTGTTGTTCAGGTGTGTGTGCATTTCTGATGGGTGTCATCAGCCGCGGCTCCAGCGTGTACCCAGCATCCCCAACTAAGTGACCGTAGGGGATGTCCCCATTGGCAAATTTCTGGTACAGCTGCGTCAGATGCTATATTTGGGAATCGTCATAGCTTCCAGGGCAGCCAGCACACACATTCATTATAATGCCCTGGGCATCACAAACAACCTGGCAGTTGATGGAGGGGATGCCCCTGCGGTTGATGTAGGCCCTACCCTACTCACCGGGGGGGTGCTTTGATGTGTATGTGCATGCAGTCTATAGCACCCACTACCCCAGGGTATTCTGCTATTTGGTGGAAGAGATGCATATTACTGGTCAACACCTCACGGGTGTTGAGGAAATATACGTGCTCATTGGCATGTGCTGACATGGCATCCAGGAACTGGTGGAATACTCTGGATGCTGATGCCCGTGAGATCCCCATGTTATCCCCAGTTGTGCTTTGAGAGGTACCTGTGGTTAGTATACCTAGACCTACACATACCTTGGTATCCACTGGGATGGGTTCCCCTCAGTCAGTTTGGTGTGTCAGGTGTGGCCGGCACAGCTCAACTACTTGCTGTAGGAGGTCTCTGTCCACCCTATAACGCTCCACTATCTCCAGCTCATGTAGCCCCTGGTAGTTACCCTGGGTCTGTACACTCTTCTCCGTCTCCTCACTGTGGGTTGTTCGGCGGCATGCACATTCTCACCACCCTCAGCCCCTTGCACATGTTGTCCTACGTTGCCTGCTGCAGCCCTTCTCATTTTGTAGGTTTGTTTGTTAAAAATTTACTGCTTGTATACACCGGTGGTGTACAGTGTGGGAAAAACCAGTAGGGAAGGTGTTTGCTTAGTTTATAGTAGTGTTCTGGGCTGGGCTGGTCTGCTGCCTGTGTAATTGGCTGCTTCTGATACATTTCACCTGCCAGATATGCTAGTTCTCCTTGATTACCTTCCTACTGCTGTTTTCCCTTCCCATTGCCCTTCTGTTTGGGCCCGGGGCTGTGCCGCACAAACAGAGTATTTGGATGTGCACACTGCTGCTGTTTCCTGGTTTAACTTCTTCTTTCTTCCTGTAAACATTGGTGCTGCGCGCACACCTGCTTACACTTTGTAAAGAGTGCTAGCCAGGTTTAGACACACCCCCTAGCTTAGCTGTGCTAAGCTAGGAGCATACCCGAGCCACAGGGCTCCAATCCGCTTACAGTATGCCTGACACACCCACCCAGGATGTCACTTACTTCCTAGCCTTGCACTTGGCTATTCACACACTTACACTGTTGGAACCTGCCTCATATGCTGGAGAAAACTGGGATTCTCTATCATTCCCCTCATTTGCATAGGATTGCCTGATAATGCATAGTTACATGTGTCACACTGAGCCTCCCTCCTTATAAACCACTATTCACTGGCCGGGTTGTCTTTTGCCTGCCATTGACTTGCATGGCAGAATACTGATTTTAGTTGGAATGCTTGTTTTAAGTTTATTTTCTTATTTTCCCACCGATCCCATTTGCGTGCTGCTGCCTTATGCTTAAACTGCTGTGATCGGCGGTAATAAAATAAAAGTTGTATTTTTTACGTTTTGCATTGTTTGCAATGCCAATGGCCTTATACTTGGCCATTGGCATTGCATGCTACCTTTATTTGGAGCTGTCATGTCCCCATTTTGGAGTATGCCGAACCATACTCAGTTAATAACCGAGTACATTTCTGCATATTATGCTAGTCCTGCACGCCCTGATTCCAGCTTCCTGGATAGCAGATTTACCTCATTTGCACGTTTTTCACCTGCAAATGGAGTAATTTGCATATGGGGGCTGGGAACGTGCAGCATTAGTGCAAGAGCGCTTGCGCACTTCAAACGAGCACGTACGTGGATCACTCGGCCACCATATTGCCAAAATTACTTCTTACACTAATCATGCACACAGTGCAAGCTTTTGAGAATCCGGGGGAATATCAGTTGCAAACATTATACATTACAAACCATGTTGGCACAACTGTAGCTGCAAACATTATACATTACTTATAATATATGCAGACATTGTCAGTCATCCATTACATAGCTCATTCAATTCCTTAATTCTTTTAAAACTTGTTCCTCCTCTGTATGTATTTATCCCACACTTCCCATTTTTTCCTATGTAATTTGCTACTATCCTTTTCTAAAGATCCCTATTCCATTGTTTTATCTCCTACTATCTTCGCTACTTCTAGTAAAGTTGGTTTAGACTTTGATTTCCATTTTCTAGTAATTGCTTTTTTTATTGCAATCATAATTAGACTCAGCAAGGCCTTACTGTGTTTAGGCAATTCCGATTCTGTATCATAGTTCAAAAAATCATTTCCTTAGTTACACCAATTTGCTCACCCAGCATCTCTGACAGACAGTCTGCAGGGAATCTTTAAAAAACAATATAATTTTTGTATTACGTAATTAAGATCATGTGATGTTATCATATAAAGCGCGTGTGATTGTCTAGCTGCATTCAGTCTGAATAAGTCTTTGAGATGAAAGCACTAACTGAATGTCTTTTATCGAATCTGATTAAATTTATTTTATTGTGGTTTTAGTCATTTTTATATCATTGTGAGACTTATTTGTTCTACTAAAGATTCCGTTTATAATATATAAATGCAGTCAGTAAATCACAACCTAAATAAATCAAATCTGTGGGTCACATTTGGGTTGCATGGCTAGGGTCTTAAGGGCCCTAGTGATACTTAACTTAGTATACACCTAGAACCTATGCCAGTTACATCCAAGAGTTACTTAACATGGTTGCTTATTATGAGTTGTACTGTAAGCTAGTTGGAGATTCCTCTTTTTCTGAAGTACATTTGCTATTAATGTGAGTTAAGAGTTTGGGCGATCCCTTACTAATTACATAGTTTTTCATTCTAGCTTGTTGCTTGGTCTATTACTCCAGAATAAATTAATATTTATCTTGGAGAATAGAAAATGAAAGATTTTTGCACTTTATCCATGTTTTACTGAGACCTGGAATAAATGGGTCACAAGTGAAGAATCAGGCTTTTAATGTATTTAATTTATTACTTGTGCATTTTTGTTTTTTTTTTCTGTACACTGCAAGTTTATGGCATATATTGGTGGTGGGTAAGTTTTTTACATGTGTGCCTCTTTATTTATTTATAGTACTGTTTGCTATACATCATTATATTTCTACTAAGTCTGTTTCTGTTGTATTTGTTTTGTTCCTGTTGTAAAAAGCTTTCTTTTTTTACTGTATTTATTTTAGTATCTTATTTTGATATCTATTTTTAGTATGTTTAAATTATTATTAATTTAATCTATCTTCCTTCTGTAAACTGTCATTCTTTATGGTACGAGCCTGAGTATCGAAATTGTTGTGCAGTGACAAAGCTTACTTTGACTTTTGCAATGAGATGACACAATTTTAGTAAATTACTAATCTGTCTTTGTGGTGTCAAAGTCATATCATTAGAAGATTATTTATTTGTTACTAACATTGCCTCAATGCATGCGCCCCCACCTGAAATAAAAAAGACCACAGTGAAAAACTTCTCAAAAGCCGACTTCACACTTCTAAAAACTAGTGTGGTCTCCTTTAAGGCCCCTGAGCCAGTGGTAAACATTACTCAAACCGCTGAATCACTTACAAATGCCTTCTACCAGCACCTACAGGACTGCATGGATCAGGCAATCCCAAACAAAACTAAGACTCTTTGTACCAAAGGCAAGCGTCCAGTCTGGTGGACCCCAGCCATAAACAAGCTCTACAACAAAAGGAGGAAGCTACTACAAGATAGAGCAAAATCCTTGAAAGGTAAGACACCTTTGATCATTATAAGTAAAAACTAAGAGCTCTCATAAAATTATCCAAGGCAAATTTTGAGAGAAAAATCGCCAAGGACTCAAAGACAATCATAAAGCCTTCTTTAGCTATGTTAGAAACCTAGGAGGAAACTCCCAGATATGCTCAGAATTAGTTCAAAATGATGTGAAGATTACTGAACCTACACACATTGCCAACATACTGGCTGACAGGTTCAGTGCAAACTTCTCCCCCAAAAGGAGAGATATCTATACCAGAGGATTGTAGCCCCCAAACATCTCCAATGCCCAGGTGAGAACTGCTCTCCAAAGCAAAAACACAGCATCCATGGGACCGATGGTGTCTCCGGCTGTGTGCTCCACGAACTCAATGAGGAATTAAACCCGCAGTTAGGACAGCTGTTTAATCTTAGCCTCACCTCAGGATACATACCCAAGGAGTGGCGCACGGCGACTGTGGTCCCACTTCACAAGGACGGTGCCTCCACCGACCCTGGAAATTACCGTCCCATTAGCTTGACAAGCCTTATCTGCAAAGCCATGGAGAGGATCATAATGGAACTCATAAATAAAGACATAGGGAACTTGCAGACTTTGGATCCAACCCAGTTTGGCTTTGTCAAAGGCAGATCATGCCTTTTAAACTTGGTTGACTTTTTCGAGACAGTCACCAAGGCCATTGATGAGGGAAAGGCAGTCCATACAGCCTACCTTGACCTGGCAAAGACCTTAGACACAATATCCCACTCAGGTATCATCGAAAAACTCATCAGCTTGAATGTAAACCCATACATCACAAGATGGGTTGCAAACTGGCTAAGTGACAGAACCCACAGGGTCAGAGTTGCTGGAGCCATGTCAGACTCAAAGCCTGTCACAAGTGGTGTCCCACAGGGCTCAGTCCTGGGTCCACTCTTGTTCGGCATCTACTTTTCTGAAGTACAAGCAATCACATGAAGGTTATGGCAGACAAAGTTTGCAGATAACTGCAAACTGGGCGCCATAGTCGAAAACACATCTGACACAGATATCCTTCAGAAGGGCCTCACAGAAACGGATAACTGGTGCCAGAGCCATGGCCTAAAGTTAAATGCCAAGAAATGCATAGTCATACCCTTCAGGAAAAACAAGGTTACCCCTAGCTACCATATAGGTGGCAATCCACTGAGCACAGAAGAAGTCATGAGGGATCTGGGGACCCAGGTTGACAGTAGCCTTTCGTTTGACACTCATGTTGCTAAAGTAGTTAGGAAAACCTTCTACATTGCCCACCTGATCATGAAGGGATTCACATCTAGATCAAGGGAGGTCATCGCCCCCCTGTACTCATCACTCATTAGACCTATGATTGAGTACAATGCCCCATTCGAATGTATCTGACCCGACACCTGCAGCAGCTGGAAAGGCCCCAAAAGTTCCTCACCAAAAGGATAAAGGGTCTCAAAAATATGTCTTATGCTGCCCGACTGAAAGAACTCCAGCTCTATTCAGTCTCATACCGCTTGCTCAGAGGTGACCTGTGCCTGACATATAAGGCCATGTCAAACCCTGATTTGATGAATATGCTTCACCTCAAAAATCTAGGTCCCTCAGAACCACAAGGGCAGGAGACTTAAACCTTGACACGGTTATTAATAGAACGTGCTGGAGGGACAGATTCATCTCCCAGAGACTCCCTATGCTGTGGAACAAAATCCCGGTACATGTGAGGCAGAGCACCTCGCTGGCCTTGTTCAAGAGGAATCTTGACCAATGGATGGGGGATCGCAGATATACCCCAGGGATTACTTCAGTGTCACTGCTTGACAGAGGCACAACAAAATAATAGGCATAGTTTTATTCAAACTAAAGGGGTGGCGAAAGCCAATAACTATGGGCTAGGCTTATAAATGCCCTTGGGCAGATAGCCTAGTATGAACCTATGAACCTATGAACTACAGTACAATAGTAACACTGTAAGTGCTTAGAGCATTTCAGTGCTCATAAGCTAACAGTTGAGAAGTTTAACTCTTAAAACTTATTGAAAAAGAAATTGACAAAGAAATATATAGATATTAGGAAAAGCAATGTTTGTTAGCACATCAAGCTTTATACACAACTGGACATATTTTGGCAGCTGTGTCCTAATTTGTGTGTGTGTGTGTGTGTGTGTGGTGGTGGTGGTGGTGGTGGTGGTGGGGGGGGGGGGCACATGAAACATGACACCGTTTCTCGATTGCAAAAAAAATTCCACGCTTTTAAAGGCTACATGTTAAGTTGTCTATCTCGCCTTCATTCTTGCTGGATGGGTTCGGAGCCGACCTCGGCTCCGACTCGGCCACTCTAAAAGCTCGAGAGTTGGTTCCACCGGCTCGAGGCTCCCCTTATATCCCACAATGCTAGGCGAGAGTTACCTCAGATCTCGTTTGCCGCTACAGCTTCGAGGTTGGTTGCTTCTACCGGTTCCTGGTGAGTGTTAGCTTTTTCTTCTAAAAGTTACTCTTTTTACCCCTTTTTAAGTTAAATTCTTCTTAGATTAGTGTAGATCACAAAACTTTATCCCCGACCCTAATTTTTCCCGTTTCTTTACTAAAGAACCTTTGGTTCTTCCTTTGGGCCTTAGGCCTTCCCTTCCCTAGTGGAGTGTTTGTGTAGTGTACTTTAAATTCTAGTTTCACTACTAAAATTATTATTTTTCCTGACAGGGTATAACTTGTGTGTTTGGGTGTGTGTTTGTGTACACCTGTCAGTTAGGGAAATGTCTAAAGAAGCAAAGGTCTCCGGATTCAAGAAGTGTGATGCGTGCTGTCAGAAAATGTCTCTGACAGACGCTCACACTTCTTGTGTCTATTGTCTGGGGCCTTTGCACCTGCAGGACTCCTGTGCTGTGTGCCATGGCTTCAGCCCCAGGGTCCTGCAGGAAAGAAAAAACAAGTTAATTCTGAGAGGCTTATTGAAGCCAGAGGATTCCCTGTCAGTTTCAACAGGGAAGCCCTCTAAGGCATCGAGGTCTTCGGCTCCGGCTTCTGAGCCGAGACCTCAGGTTGTTCAACCTTTGCCTTTATCGGCTCGGCTGGAGCCGATAAATCTCAGTCCACAGTTTCTGTGGCTCCTCGGCTCCGGAGCCGAGGTTATTGAGTACCGTGTCGGCTCCGACCAGACCTTCGGAGCCGACAACTAGAAAGAGGTCTAGGTCACCTTCTCTTGGCTCCGTTCATTCGGCTCCAGGATCTCCCCTGCTGTCTGAACGGAGCCAAAGGTCTCATTCCTCTAGGTCATCGAGGCTGTCCGATCATGACCTTCAGAGAGTGGTGAGTCGACTACTTAAGTCCGAGGCACTAGCCCAGATGCTTCAGAGCCCGACTCATCAGTCGGTGCCTGCCCCGTCCATCAACTCTTTCCTCCTTGACTCTTTTGAGTTCGGAGCCGGGTCGTCGGAACCGAGACTGTGATTACCGGAGCCGAGACAATTGTCTTCGGCTCCGCTGCCGGCTCCATTTTCTTCTTTGGAGGAATCTCGGCGGGCTTCCTCGTCGGCTCCGAGGGGTGAGTGGCATCGGACCCTTGTCCGACCCCCTCTCCTCTCGGAGCTTGGCGCTGGTGAGTTCGGCTCCGACATCGACCTCGGAGCCATCACTGTCGGTGCCGAGGGGGTTCTTAGCTCCTCGGAGCGGGGACCTCTGGCTCTGCCTGACAGGGTGCATTCGAGGTCATGCGGAGTGTGTTAGAGCCTGGCTCTACTCCACAGTCGGCTCCGTCCGCCCCTCCCTCTATGCTGCCTCAGGGTAAGTCGACTCACTCCCTCATCCCGGACCGCAGAGAGCCAGCTCCTCAGGAGCCCCTGTGGGGATTTCATCCTCTTCCGAGGCCTCTCCTGATTTGGCAGAAGAGCCCCCTCGGAAGAGGAAGTGCAAGAGGAAACACATTGACTCACCTAAGTCTATCACGTCAGACACAGATCTGGATGATTCTGAGGGTTCCCCCTGTTCCCCTTCTGAAGATGTCTCATTTGCAGACATTCTGGAGATCCTGAAACAGAGGGGAAACTGGCCAGCCCTCAACCCTTCGGAGGACGAATCTGTGTATCTTGAGGCGTTTGGCTCTCGTCCTTCCACCTCCTGGGTGTCACCCGCTTCGACCCCCTCATGCAGGTGGTTGCTAAGAAGGCATGGACGGCTCCTGATTCAGTGGACCCCACTCCCAGGAGACCCTCTAAATTCATCACAGCTCCATCAGACAAGCAATTTTATCAAAAGGAGTTTCTGTGGATGCTATGGTGGTAGCTGCTGCCACAAAGAAGGAACTGGCTGATCCTTCAGTGCCTGTCCATCCACCTAACAAGGAAGCTAGGTCCATGGATAGGTGCGGAAGCGGATGTTCTCCTCAGCGACATTTACCATGCGTCGCTGAATTACCTGTGCCATTTCACTCGTCTTCAAAGGGACTTGATCAAGGAAGCGAGTGAAATGTTAAGGATCCTACAGCTGCGGGTTTCCAAGATAAAATGAACACGCAGCTGGCTACCCTTAATTCCATATCTAACTCCTCCATGCGCCTCCTCTCTTATGCGGCCGATGGAGCGAGCAGAGCCGCAGGGACAGGTGTAGCCTTACGTAGGCACGCCTGGATGCGGCTATGCAATTTTGCGGACCCTTTCAAGACGTCTTTCACGAACTCCCCTTTTGATGGATCATCTCTCTTTGGTCCTCAAGTGAAAGAAACCCTGACTAGGTGCGAGACTGATGGCAAGACCCTTTCTGCCGTCGGAGTCCATTTTTCGACTCCTTCTAGGCCTTACCCCAAAGGCCAGAAGGGTGGGAAGATGTGGTTCCGTAAACAATCTCAAGGGACTTCACCTGACGACAGAGTCGTTTTCCTACCAAAGGCAGAGGTGGGAATAACAATGGTAGACGCCGCCCTAGGGGCAGGGGGTCCGAGAACCAGGGTAATCGGGAAGCCTTTCCTGACAAGCCCTTTCAGCATCCCTGAGGTGTTGCCGACTGCCCATCTTCGAGGCAGTCGGGGGAAGATTGTCACTGTACCCAGAAGCCTGGCTATCCCTGACTCAAGACAAATGGGTACAGTCCATCATTTCCGAAGGCTATTCTATCCCCTTTCTTCCTTTTCCAAATCAGTCAAAAAAATCCCTTCCAGATGTTCCACCCGCTCAAAGGGATATAGCAGCTTTGGAAATTTCAAAACTGCTTGCAAAAAGAGCAATTCAGTCAGTGCCAGCAGACCAACAAGGATCCGGAATCTACTCAAGGTTCTTTTAGTTCCAAAGAAAACAGGGGACTGGAGACCGATATTGGATCTCAGTGTCTTGAACAAATCAGTCAAGAAAACAAGATTTCGGATGGTCACGCTGCAATCCATCCTTCCCCTTTGGGCAAAGGAAACTGGATGTGCTCTATAGACCTTCGGGATGCGTGCTATCACATAAAATGAACAGACGCTCCAGAAGATTCCTCCGCTTCAGGCTGGGAACCAGTCATTTTCAGTTCAGGGCCCTGCCCTTTGGTCTCACCACTGCCCCGGTGTTTACCAAATGCATGGCAGTGGTAGCTTCTCACCTGAGACGACAAGGATTCCAGGTGTTTCCATATTTGGACGACTGGCTTCTCACAGCTCCCACCAAGCATCTCCTTCTGATGGCCAGAGATTATACTTTTCGCGTTTGTCAAAAACTGGGTATTTCAATAAATTGCGAAAAATCTGTTTTGTCGCCTTGTCGTACTATTACCTACATAGGCGCAAATTTAGATACTATAAACATGTCTGCAAGGCTAATGAACCAAAGGATATCAGACATTCACAAATTGGTGTCACTTCTTCTCAACAACAACAGAGTCAAAGCCAGGTTAGTTCTGAAGGTGTTGGGAATCATGGCAGCGGCCATACCTCTCCTTCCATTGGCCAGATACCACATGCGGATCCTTCAGTGGATGCTTTTTACTCAATGGTCATACCAGGAACTTCCAATGTCTCACACCATTATGATCACATGGCAAAGTGCAAAAAGCATCTCATGTGGTGGATGTCTTCCCCCCAGCTCCTGTCGGGAAGACCATTTGTTCCAACTCCTCCGGTTGCTACTCTGACAACGGATGCCTCCCTGATCGGGTGGGGGGGGCATTATCAGGGCAGGACAGTCCAGGGCACATGGCAACCAAACGAACGCCACTTGCACATAAATGTTCTGGAGATGAGAGCAGTGCTTTTAGCGTTGCAAGCCCTTCAAGACTCTCTTCCCTTGGGAATGATTGCAATTCAGACAGACAATATGTCTGTAGTGTGGTACATCAACAAACAAGGCGGAACCAGATCATACCCCCTGTGTCGAGAAGCACTCAGACTGTGGCAATGGGCGATTTCTTCTCAGCGTTTTCTGATAGCAACGCACATCCCCGGGAAGTCCAATCATATTGCGGACAAGTTGAGCAGAGCTATACTCATGCCTCACGAGTGGTCTCTGAAAGACTCTGTAGTGAGAGAAATCTTTCTCAAGTGGGGTCAGCCTTGCTGCGATCTTTTTGCTACTCCCCAAAACAGCAAGTGCAGAGAATATTTCACTCTATTCCCTTTACCAGGCCAACCCAGCAGGGACGCCTAGTCCAAGTTTGGCCCGGGACTTCTGTATGCATTTCCTCCTTTCCCACTGATCTCTCAAGTAATACAGAAAGCTATCGCTCAGAAGGCCTCATTGATCCTCATTGCTCCTTACTGGCCTCGACAAGTGTGGTTCCCCTTTCTACATCGATTTCTTTTGGAGCGACCGTGGAATCTGGACCTAGTTCCAGATCTTTTGATCCACCAGTCGGGTCAGTTTCATCGCCCTCCCTCTCTGAACCTCACTGCTTGGTTCCTCCAGTTCCAACCGTAGCCAGGCTTCCTCAATTATCTCACTCTGTTAGAGATATATTGATAGCTTCCCATAAATCTTCCACTCGAAAGATTTATTTGAGTAAGTGGAAACGCTTCTCATATTGGGCACAAGGAAAGGACATAGATCCTTTCACCGCTTCCATCCAACTAGTCCTTGATTTTCTAGCTGAACTCTTCCATGCAGGTTCATCTCCATCTACTCTTAAGGTTCAATTGGCAGCTATTTCTAATTTCCATGTGGGTGTTTCTGAATCTGCCCTAATGTCCCACAAACTTTGCAAAGCCTTTTTGAAAGGAGTTTTTCTTCTCAGATCTCCTATAAGAAATCCTCCTTCTCCTTGGGACCTAAATTTAGTTCTTGCTTCTTTGATTCTTTCCCCTTTCGAACCTGCAGCTTCATGTTCCTTGAAATTATTATCATGGAAAACTCTCTTTCTGGTGGCTATCACATCAGCTAGAAGAGTTTCAGAACTTCAAGCACTCAGTTGTCATTCTCCTTATCTTTTGTTCCATAAGGACAGAGTTTCCTTACGAACTAACCCGTCCTTTTTGCCTAAGGTGGTTTCAACATCAAATATGAACCAAAGCATTGACCTTCCTGTCTTTTTCCCAGAGTATTCAAATAGGTCTGAACAAAAATTACACTGCCTGGATGTTCATCGTCAATTAAGGTACTACTTGGATAGGACGAAACAATTCAGAAAATCTGATCAGCTGTTTGTCTCCTATGCGGAAAGCAGAAAGGGACTTTCAGTTTCAAAGGTATCATTATCCAGATGGCTAACATCTTTGATTTCCCTGGTATATGAAATTAGACAACAAAAATTGCCTAATAAACCTAAAGCCCATTCCACCAGAGCTTTGGCTACTTCTTTAGCCTTCCAAGACAGACTGCCTATTGACACCATTTGTGCAGGCTACTTGGGCTACTCCTCACACTTTTATTTTTCATTATAAGTTGGATTTAGCTTCTAGGCATAGAGCTAATTTTGGTTCCACTGTTCTCAGGAGTCTGTTCCGTTAGGCCACCCGGGACAAGGTGCTAGGGACGCGGTCCCATCCAGCAAGAATGAAGGCGAGATAGACAACTTAACATATAGAAGTTATGTTCTTACCATAACGTTCCATGTTAGTTGTCTTCTTCTCGCCTTCTTCTTGCGTCCCACCCTCCTTCCCCCTGGCCTGGACAGACCTAGAGGAGTTGTGATCGTGACCTCTCTTTCTACCACCTCTTTCTTAGTCATATGCTATTATGCATATTTCTTGGTTCAGGATGTAGGTCACCCTTTTTCTTCCTGTTGTTAGAGGTGGATTCTGTTTTACAGTTATACTGTTACTGTTATAAGCTGGGGTTAGCTTACAAACGAGATCTGAGGTAACTCTCGCCTAGCATTGTGGGATATAAGGGGAGCCTCGAGCCGGTGGAACCAACTCTCGAGCTTTTAGAGTGAAGTCGGAGCCGAGGTCGGCTCCGAACCCATCCAGCAAGAAGAAGGCGAGAAGAAGACAACTAACATGGAACGTTATGGTAAGAACATAACTTCTATATAAAAATCATACTTCGCGCATGGCACAACTTAATATTACTCTATTCTGCAAGATTGTTTACCGTGGTAAAAAAGTGAAAGTGAGGGTGATGCAAAATCTCGCACTCCATTACATAACGTCCCAGTTTGGGCATGGGTATGGTTTATTAATCAAAAATCCGCGCAATTCATTAAAACGTCCCATTTTTGGCCACTTGGACACAAATCACATAAAAATATTAACAAAACTTTTCAAAAGCAATCAGTAACAATAATAATACAGAAAACACCGGAAACCCGATGTTTCTGATATATGCAGCTTAATTTGACAGCAACTACGTCAAATCCAGGCATTTTTTTACAAGAACACAAACCAATACTGTACCGACTTGTTTGACATCTCAACGGGATTGTACGCTTCTTAATTGTCATACTAAATCAGTAACTTTTTCACCAAACATTAAAAATCGTAAGGTAAAGCATTAAGAAATTGAAACTGCAACGTCAGGCATTACAAACTTAACAGCGAAAGACGTTTGCACACATCCAACAAGCAGTCCTTGAGGTCATAGTTCTCAACCATCAAGGGCAAATCTCAACAGAAACAGGGCAAATGCAGAAATAATCGGGAACAATTTCAAAATATTAGTAATATTGCAGGTGGTTGGTGTAACAGAGCAAGATGCATAGGACAGGAAGAAATGGAAACGTTGATCCGCTGTGGCGACCTCTAAAGGGAGCAACCGAAAAAACTACTATTAACTTATATTATTATTATTGAAATATTGGTAGAATAAGATAATGTGAATATACATTTTCTTATGTAAAAGAAGTTTATAACTCTAATTAGTGTCATTATTTATTGTGTAATTCACCAGCTTTTCTCCAAAAGTCACTAGTTTTAGGAAGGATTCAGAGGGACAGAGCTAAAATTTCTGTCAAAATCAGGGACATCCATGAAAATTGGGGACAGCCTAGACAGGTATGAGGTATGGGCTTTGAAACTATATTGCAATTTTTACATTGCATTTTCTAAGAACAACGACTGAAAAATTCGGTACAGACTACCAAATGTGCACCCTCGTGTCTCCTCATATAAACAATAGCCATTCGCCGTCATTCGTTTCAAAAGGAGCGTACACACATGACCGCTGAACTGCCATAACTTTTTGACAAGATCAGCCTTGTAAAGTGGTTCTTCAGGCACCTAAACGAGCAAAGCGATATAGAGTGGTCGTATCGTTTCTCGCGAAGTAATGCGTTCAGTTTCTAAGGGAAGTGGATGGTGCACATTAACCAACCCAATACCTAAACAAAAAACATCAGCAGCAATGAGGGGGTTAAAGGAGATGACAGCTCCCTCCCTTACAAACCAGAATTAGTGATTTGTCCGTATACCTATTTACCTACATGGGCAAATAGGCTACCAAATCGATAAAAGGTAGTTACGAAGCAACAGACAACTGTCCACGACTTTACCACTTCTTAGTAATTTTACATCAGCATGTGTACGTTAGGCTAGTAATCTTCCATATCCGTCCAGCATCTTCTAAGCTAAGTAATATGAAAATATAAAACTACAGCATACACTTTTCCTTTGTATTAAAGAAATGTTGTCTCTATAGGCTATGACGTCTTAGAAAAGAGACAAAGCCTATAAAATGGGGTTGTGGTACTGACCCAGCTTGGTCGACAAATTTTTAAGTATGCAATGCAATGAAAAGCTCTTCAGAGGTCGAACAGACAGAAATTGACAGGAAGGCATCTCAGCTTCATTGCGGATTGGCTGATCACAGAAAAACACAGTCGAATTCTATTGGACAGAGAAAAAAGGGTTAGTCACATTTTGAAAGTAGAGCGGGATTAATCGAGGGTTGCGGAACTTAATTTAAATTTTCGTTTTATTCTGCTTTTAATAAGGTAAAGGCTATTATTCGTCTTTAGAAATAAAGGACAGATAATGCAGAAGCTTTTTAGTTATGGTTTGCAGCCAGAATAATATGTTCTGCAAAAGAAGTGTCGTACATATTTGTATAGTTGTGGTGAAAGCTGTCAGTTGGCGGTTGAAACTAAGTGATGTTCCTCAGTGGGCTGATGCATTTTTGCTGGATTTCTTTCTATAAATATCATTGCATGTATTCCATTTTATCTTTAGTAACCCCTCGTAGTTTGTTATAAATTTGGTATACTATTGCTGCTGTTATAGCTTTGCGCTGGCTGTGTGCAACTGCAATCAAACCAGATTATAGTACAGAAAATAGGCGATTTTTTTTCTGATCGTACTTCTTTGTTCTTGACTTTTGCTCAAAATTTTGCGTTATTCCTTCTACGGTATGAGGCTTTTTGTTTAAAAACAACTAAGGTTAACGTTAATAAGAACTGATAACATTTGGTCTTTTTGGTCTTAAAAGATGTTCTATTTTTAGGTGTAGGTGATTGGGGGTTGTCACTTCTTTCCAAGATAAAAGGCTAACCTACTTGGTTAAGGTGTCTATATTCATCACTGTGTCGCTCAAAAGTCAAGATCTGCGTTTTTGACCATGTCTTTATTCTACTGTCGGTGTCGGCATCCCATTTGGGACATCAAGGGAATAGCAGTGCTTGATGTTAATTTTATCACCATCGTATCAACATAAGTAGCCAAATCTGTCAAAATATAATCCGCTTACAAAGCACTTGTTTGTCATTACTTCTGAACAAAACTTGGATACCTTGCACAAGTTATTTTAACATCATTTTTAAAATTTACCTTATTCCATGACATTCAGGAACTAACAGTTATGAAAGTTGTCTCTCTCTCCACTTTTCAATGACGTGCAGAGTCCTGGACTTTTGCTTTGTGGAAGTTACGGCTGGTGGAGATCATTAGGGCAGGGAGAGACGTTGCGGGTTTGTAATGATCTGCTCTCGTACCCCCTGCTTTGCATCCCCTCTATGGGCCATGGCAGAGTGCCCTGGGACAGGAATCCTCATCCCTCACTACCTCAAATGCCAGATCTGCTACTCAAAGTCGGTTTGCCTAAGATCAGCCTTGCAGTGTTGAAGAAAGGGAGGCCAAGTACACTCTTACAACCTGTATTAATGATTGTTTACATTTTTATGCTGTACTTTTTTATGCCTTACATTTTCCGGCAGGGCTGATGAAAGGGTAGGTGTGTACAACAGCTATATTTACAGTAGGTGCAAGCAAAAACTATAATGGGCTAGTTATATATGGCAGGTAATTGTCCACAGTGCAGCTTGTTCCACCATTATTATTTTACTTTTTGCCAACAAGTGTTCTTTGCATAGATAGGTTTAGATTTTTTTATATATTTTATTTATTTTTGTGTGTTTATTTCTTGGATGACACAACAATGGTTTCAGCTGTCTTGCTTCAGGGCTACAAGATGAGCAGCTAGAAATTAGACTAAATATTGTACATTTGCTTGTGTGAGTGAGGCAATGGCAGAAATTCTTCTAGGGTAGCATCATTACATGGATGGGCAGAGTGTATGTTAAAGACGATGTGCTTGGCAGTATGGGCAAATAGAATTACGTTCTGTGTATTGTTAAACTTGCAAAATCTTTTGTTTAATGTTTGCAGCTATCTGCTCTGTTGCTTTGATCTTCTAACTTTGAAACAGCAGTTGTGTTTTGTATTAACAAGATGTGTATATTGCATTATACATTTTCTGTCTGGTACGTTGGTGTCAGGATCTTGCAGTAACATTAGTCTCTTCAGTCCATACCTATGGTTAGCTGCTGTGTTGGAAAGTTTTGTCTTTGATCCAGTTGTAATTTGGTTTTGCATTTGCGTAAAGAGGAGGTTTCAGTTTTTTTTGGGACTACAGGGCTCCGTTCTTGGTACCATTTTATTTTCTTTATAATTTAATCTTTCCTTAGATCAGGGGCCTGCAACCTGTTAGATCAGGGGCCTGCAACCTGTGGCTCTGTAGTCACATGTGGCGTTTCCACTCCTCTGCAGTTGCTCCCTGTAGCTTTGAAAAATAATGGCCACTCTACCGCACCACACACATTGAGTGATCGAGCGATGGACTTTAAATATTGCTCTTAGAAACGTGCTAGAATAACACTGTTTTTGTTGCCATGCATTCCACACACACAGAGCGATCAAGCGATCCCGTCGGCAGCAGCATCCCCTGAAAGGTTTTCATACCTCTCAGTCTTACCAGAAGATATTTGGACAGACCCACAAATAAAGGGGAACAAAGGAACCAAAATAGGGACTGATTTTAAATATTGTTCTTATAAACTTAGAAAGTTGCTAGAATAACATGGTTTCTGTTAACATGCATTTTCCACACACACACCTCTCAACTGTGCAGAGTTTCGCAGAATGTCCTGACTTTTGCCTCATATTTTTGGTCTGTTTCTCAAAAAAATGTGGTTGTCTGGCAAATCGTTGAGGGTTGACTTCAGAAAAAATAGACATTTGAGTTTGACTTCATACCCTTTAGAAAATTCATGCAAAATCTGTTCATACAATTTAGAAAATTCATGCAAAATTCATGCAAAATCTGTTCTATCAACTTTTTTTAAGTTTGTAAGAGCAATATTTAAAAAGTGTCCCTATTTTTGGGCCTTTGTGCCCCATTATTTATGGCTTTGTCCAGATTTGTCCAGATGTCTTGTTTCAAGAGGTCGAGAGATGAGAGAGACACACACACACACACACACACACACACACACACACACATCAAGCAATCCTAACAAAGGAACAAACATAGGGACGGATTTTAAATATTGCTCTTATAAACTTGGTTCTTTATTTAGTAAAATAACTATATTTAAAACTTTATGTGCTGTGTTATCTTCATTTTAGGGGTTAAATAGGTGGTGTGGCTCCCAGTGAAGGGAGAGGGCCAAAATGGCTCTTTTGATAGTGAATGTTGCAGACCTCTGTATTAGATCTACCAAAATTTAACCTCGTGTGATGATTATTTTGCCTCTTGGCTCTGAATCGTCATTTGTAAATTTGCCATTCAAGCTATGGCTAGAATTGGATACCTTGGTGATTTTGGAGTTTCCAAAATAAATTAATAATTACTCCCAAGAATAAAGAGTACAAAACACCTTTATCCCATCATGTTTATTATAAAGGAACCTCTCAATAATGTAGTCACAGGTCAGTGAGCATATGAACCTTCGTTTGTTCTTGGATTCCTCAGTCTCCTCTTGAGTGTGCTGAAAAAAAAGTTGATATCAAGTTCTCATGCAATTAATGTTTATGTATAGGATTTCTAACGCTGTGTCCCCTGAAGCCTGGAATTTCTTGTCAACTGATGTTTGTATCCAAGTTGTAAATTGATAAAATCACTCGTTGTACTCTGTTCTTATAACACAGCCTTGCTTCACTTCAGGCTGCAGTAAACAAGGTCTGTCGATTGGTTTATGTACGAATGCATATCCCTGTATCCTTAAAACTATTTGGTTACTAGCGATGGGCATTGTCAGTTTTCTTCTTGTAAACGTGGGTGTCCTCATTTTCTACAGGCGTAATATCCATCTCGTAATACTCCAGATCTGTGAGTGAATATATACATTAACCCTAAAAAAAAAATTGGTGGCATCTCCGCACCTCATCAAACTTAAACTCAACCAAATGGCATCTTATCCAGTTTAACTTCCTGACTTCTATTTTCCATAGTAAAGGATTGCTGGTGCAGCTTTTAAGTGTGCACAGGCAGGAATTCCTCTCTGTTAGGAGATTTCTCCCTTTGTGTTTGTGACAGTGGAGTTTTATAGAAGTTTGGTGAACATGCCCTCCACCTGAGGATTAATGCATTTGCATTTTTGTGTGGCTGAGGTTACAGGTTTTTGTCCAGATATAATCTGATAAGTGATCCATTCCTTGAGTGTGATAGCATCCTGTTGAAGCTGGCAGTTTGGGGATCTGGATGATCAATTTCTATAAACTTCCACAAACACATAGAAAAGGTAATGGGCAAGATCAGCGTTCTGCTGTTCTGTGTTAAAATATTTCTGTTCCTCTGACACACTGCAAGAGCTGCTTTAGGAAAAGGAATCCTCCTTTCTCAACTTGACTATGGTCTCTGCGTCTGTCAAAAACATGTCACACTTCAGAACCACTCCAATAAAATGTAAATTCATATATAACTGTTTGGAATAAGCAGTACTGCCTCACTCTTTCAAAGGCTAACTGGCTTAAAGTACAGGCCAGTTCAAATCTTCTTTGTGGTTCCTTAATTTTCAAAATGCTCAAACTCGACACTTCTTCCCCTGTCTTCCAAACTTTTTTTACTGCTACTCGAACATATAACCTAAGAAGTCGAGCCAGAGCTGGTCTTTACCTATAAACCCCTTCAGTCAGACTGCACTCTACTAGCCATTGCTTCTTTATATTGGCTCTAAAAATATCTTCCTCCACATTTAAACTGATCATGCAAACTCCTTGTTCAGGCCACTGTTCAAACAGTACTTACTGAAACAGTTTGAATGTAAATGTCCATCTGAAGGACGTAACCTAAACTGATACTCCGACTGTGTAGTACCTTAACTTCCCACATGCCTGATCAGCCACCTGATTATCTCACTCATCCTAAGCTGTGATTAATCTTACCAAACAATTACTGCTCTAAACCCACTACCCATAATCTAGTCCCTATTATCTTACTGATCTGTATTGGCTTTCCTGACCTAGTTACTATTGCGCATAACTCTACCATTTCTTCTCCTACTTCTCTTTTTTTTTCTTTTTCTTTCTTTTATGCTTGAGTAACTGTACATATATTTGACTTATTTTTCTATCTCTCTCAAAAAAAAAAAAAAATAAAAAAAAAAAAATATATATATAATATATATTTTTTTGGTACTTTGGTATTATCGCAACTACATTTGTAACCTCGCATAAATCCTGATGTTATTGCGAAAAGTGTATTGTAAAGTAAAAAGGGGTGTGTGAACTCCAAGTCACTACTCTATCTCCTTCTCTGTGAAAGATGAACACGAGTACTTGTCAAATTCTTCTTTTCCGATACCGTCCTTTAGCGCAACGACTTAATGCAAAATGAAATGAAGAGGGAAGAAAAAATGCAGCAGTTTTTACTTTAACAAGATCAGATTCTTCCACAGTCAGAATGAGTCACGATTGTGTTTACTCTCACTAAATAGTCATGTAGGAAAAATTACTACCAATATAGAAATCATTCAAACACATAAAAGCAACACGTTGTTAGGCTCGCAGTGCTGTAAAAAAAAAAAAACCGCAATTTAAAAACAATACCTCACTGCACGGAAGAAAAATGGCTTCCACGCTGTAGTTTAACCCTACATACGCTCCGAGCAAAATAAGAGTTAAAAATGCTAATGTAAATGACCATATTAAATCGCAAGCCTGAATACCTCCTGTTACTGGCAAGCTGCTACTGTATGCCTTAACCAGTTCTTGCATTCAGTTACAGCGCTACAGGGTTCTACCCAGGAAGAAGAATTTGGGCGTTCTTCCTGTCCCTGTTGCAGAACCGTGATAGAAAAGTAATTTGGACTTTACAGACCTCTTTCCAGTGTGGGAGAAACTACTTTCGCTATAACATTAGGAATTGGGATGAATTCGAAATCTGGTTGCGATTTAATATGAAAGTACTTTTTTTTTGTTTGTTTTCTTCTTTCAGATTTTCTGTACTTTATTGATGAATGTGAATCATGGTTATTTGTATACTGTACATTGTTTTGTGATGCAAGTGAACTGGCAATTTTCCAAACTGCCTGTCGCTTTCCTACTTGGGACACAATAGAAGAGTCTTCATAGGCTCTGTTCAATTAGCTTTATTTTATACAAACACATCACTATAGAAGTTTGACTTTAATTAAAGTAACTTTTATATATACAAACAACTGCGATCATGTATGCTCACTCTGACTGCTCTTTCAAAGTGGCACTAGGGATTGTACTTGTCTGGAATTTGTGTGCACGTACAGTCTTTGACATGCTTCTTAAAGTTACAGCACATACACCCTGATCTACATCCTTCCTCTTTGAGAAATAGATCATGCAGCATTTAGTCTATTTGGCATGCAGATTTCGCAGGTAATTCTTTGTTATGCATTATACAAGACTAGGTACATATATACACAGTTAAGTCCACGCTGTTGTGTATTTCACACTGGGCTTAGATATTCGTCCATATTATGTGACCTATAAAATTGGGAATTGGGTTTAGCAACTGGAGCTCTCTACAAAATGTTCGACCTTTGAAGTATTTGGAACATTTTCAGGAATGGAATCAGAGGTTTGAACACACTCTGTAGTATGGGAACAACAGCTGGTTCGCTCTTGGATTGAGAGTCTACATTACAGAAACAATGTGGTGGTGATGATTCTGGTACAGGATGATGATGTCTACAGTTCCTTCTATACTCCACACCCTTGAGTCTACCCAGTAAGGTCTTGGCTCTGCACAAATGCCTGTAATCTGACCAATTTGGTCAAAACCTTTTGCCATTTGGATTTATACTTCGTCTCCTTCCCTCAATGGATGAAGAAATCTGCTCAGTCTGTTGTAAGTGGACTTCTGGATATTATGCTTAAAAAATTGAGCCTTGATGATTTTATTATTCTTAACTTCAGGCTTCAATAAACTGAACTTAATTAGTGCTCTTTTCGCCCTCATTATATTCGTTTTACTCGTTTAAGCCCTTTTCATGCCCATTGTACTTTTGTACTCGTTTTACTTTAAAACATGATTGTTTTGCTTTTACTGTTAACTTTTATCAAATACATTTCAAACATTTCCATTAATTAATGAACCTTTTGTGCCTTCCGCTCGCTTAATAATGCGGATTGTGGCCCTGTTTTCTTTATTTTGTTAACAAAAAAAAAAGTTTGTGCTACTTCTCGTTACCTTTTGATTCTCTTCTGGCTCGTTTCCCTTAATTTTACCTTCACTGTCATCTCTGCACCTCATAGCTCCGAGTATTATTCTCTGCGATCCTGGTTCTGATATTGTCGTTCTCCTACTTTGGACTCAGAGTCTCTTCGTGTGTTCTGTTCATGCAGCTTTATTTTAATAAGCACATCATTATAGAAGTTTACTAACTTTTAACTAAAGTAACTTGTATATAAACTAACAACTGTGATCATGCATGCTCACTCTAAGGCTGCTCTAAGTGGCACTAGGAATTGCACGCGTCTGGAATTTATATGTCACGTACATGCTTATTACTTAAACTCACAGCACATACACTCTGATCTACACTGCCTGTGTGTGCATTTGTGTGTATGTATGTTCTGTAGATGTGCATTTGTGTGCTTCTTATAACTGATTGGTGCCCTGCACAGGATTCATTTCTGTGCTATATAAACTATAGCTACCCTGTGAGCCCATACTGTATGAAGAGGGTAATCGGAAATTGAATGAGTGCTTGAAAGATTTGCTAATGTATTTCTTGTTCAGACTTAGAATTGTAGTTCAGTCATCATCTTTTAGCTGTGGTGTGATGGTAATCCTGTGATTAACGGTTCACACTTGTACTTGGTTAAGTCATTTATTACAGCTAGAATTTGCTCTCTGATTATGTTGCTTTCTTAATGCTTTGACTGCCTTAGATGTAGCTACCATTTCCCTGTTCAGCAAATTACCCCAACCAAGGGGGTGGCTGTATGATGTGATAGTCTGTGAAATAACTCAAGATTTTAAGAAAAGCCAGAATGCTGTGTGGAAAAAGAATCGGGTTTCCTTTGTGGCACATTTCAGGTTGGTGGCATCTGATATACTGAACTATGCTTCAGCACATTGCCACAGGAGTCTCATTGGTTGTGCATCCAGCACATTGTTGCAGGGCGCTGTTGTTTGTGTGTTTTGTTAGTATTTCTTAATCGGGTAGGTGGCCTGTTCCTTGGACCCTTTTCAGCAGTGACTCCAAGCCATTAAGACAAATAAATAATTAGATACATGAGACACATCACAAAAAATCGGCAAATAGTATGTACACTTGCGTTCACACTGTGTGATATACAGCAGGGGTCCTCAAACTACAGCCCCCGGCCGGATACGGCCCTCCAAGTCTTTACCATGGCCTATGTTTGTACAAGTTGCGTAACATAGGGTTTTCAGTTTTACCTGTTGAACACAGATTGCTGTACTTATAACATTACAGAACATAAATTTTTAACAGAAGTTGTTTTTTATGTAAGCATTGCATTGATATACAGGTATGATATGCAGACAGTTAAGAGCTGGTGACTTGACATAATGTTTTGTGTAAGGACCAAATCCCTTACCATCATTTAGCCTGCTGCTATCTGTTTGCCATGGCGCCTGTGACGCACGGATGCTTCAGCGCGAATGCATGCACTCCATACATACAGCATTCCCAAGCAAAATAAAGCAAAGAAGTATAATTAGCCATCGTGCATCCTTTGGAAACAGTTTGTCAAAGAAAAGAAATATTGACTCGGAGTGCAGGATATTCAAAGAATAGTGGACCCTATGGTTACTTTTTCATGCAGTGCAAGGAGAGAGCTGTTTGTCTATGTCAGGTTTTAGTGGCTGTGTTCAAGAAATACAGTTTGCGCCGACTCTACGAAACTCTATGTAAAGACAAATATGATTGGTCGGGCAAGTGAGAAGACAAAATATTAAAACTGAAAAACGGATTGACAACTCTGCAAAATGCTTTTGTGAAGCAAAAGCAGCTAAATATTTCATCACTGTGAGCAAGTTTTCAAGTTGCCAAGCTAATAGCACGCACTGGCAGACCATTGGTAGAGAGCGAATTTGTTAAAGAATGCCTTCTTTCTGTTGCCAAAGAGATGTGTCCAGAGAAGACTGAGTTATTTAGTACAGTGAATATTTCAGGACCTACAATTACATGAATGAAGAAATGGGGCAATTTGCATAAGCATCTGCAAAACTCCTCAAAAAAAAAACTTTGCTACTTTTCGTTGGCACTCGACGAAAGCAATGATGTTCGTGATTCTGCACAACTTCTAATTTTCATTCATGGAACAAATGCACATTTCGAAGTTACAGGGGAGCTTGCTGCACTGCAAAGCATCAAAGGAACTACAACAGGAGAGGTTATTTATGAAAAGGTTTGCCAAACTGTGAATGATTTGGAGCTGGACTGGGCTAAACTAGCCAGTGTGACAACTGATGGTGCTTCTAGCATGGTGGGGTCTGTGAAACAAGTGGTTGCACTCATTAACCAAGAGATGGACAAACACAACCATTTGCATCCAATAGTCATACACTGCCTCATCCAGCAAAAATCGCTGTGTTGTAAATCACTGAAGTTGGGACTCTGTCATGAAAGTTGTGGTATCGGAGTTTAAAGATGCAGAATGGAAATGGAACCTTGCCTTTCTGACAAATGTAACAGAGCTAATCAATAGTTTCAATGTGCAACTTCAAGGAAAGGGGAAGCTCATCTGTGATATGCATTCACATGTGAAAGCATTTGAAGTAAAATTGGACCTCGTCATTAAACAAGTGAAGGAGGAAAACTTCTGCCATCTCCCTGCTACTCAAAAGCTGTTGGCTGAAAAACCAGCAGTTGCATTCCCAAACAAAACGTGTAGCTTCACTGGAAATGTTGCAAAGGGAGTTTCAAAGTTGATTTAAAGAGCTTCATCTCCATGAACAGGACATAACAGCCTTTCTGGAACCCATTTTCTGTTGACATTGAAACTGGTGATCCAGTTTACCAAATGGAACTACAGAGTTGTGACTCTCTGAAAGACTCATTCAAGTCAAGCAGCCTTACTAATTTCTATGCATCTCTCTTCTCTGAGAACATATCTTAATCTCAGGAAACATGCACTCAAAATGGCAACCATCTTTGGCAGAACCACTCAAAATGGCAACCATCTTTGGCAGCACCTATGTCTGTGAACAATGAAAGCTCTGAAATCTCCAACCAGATCCAGACTAACTGATGCACACTTGCATCACTTGTTACGACTGGCAGTGACAAACATGGAACCAGACATTAACAATCTCATCAGCCAAAAGCAGGCCCACACTTCTCACTGAAATATGCTTGGGGCTATTTTGTCTGAAGAAGTTCTTTGTGCTTTGTGTTTTTGTTTTAAGTTTTTTTTCAAACTAGCAGTAGCATCACCTGCCATTCAGTGCCCAGAAACACAAGCCAGCAGCATTGCCTGCCATCCAGTACCCAGAAACAGTTTTTTTTTTGTTTTTTGCACTGCAAATAAGATATGTGCAGTGTGCATGGGAATTCTCTCTCTTTTTTTTTTTTTTTTTTTTTTTTTTCCCCCCAGATGATATTCTGGCGCCCCCCCCAAACAGTTTTTTCAGACGATAGTCTGGCCCCCCCAACAGTCTGAGGACTGTGAACTTGCCCCCCTGTTTAAAAAGTTTGAGGACCCCTGATATACAGTGTCAATGCATTTATAAATTATTCCAAAAAATGTTATTCTACTATAAATGTCGAAAATGTCTAATACAGAACATCATTGTGTGTTTGGGGATTTTTTTATGCCAAAACCAAACATTCTGTAGTAATAAATCCTAATTTGTTTGAATAAGGGTCATGTTATGGAAATAGGTTTTCTAAGATAAGATTGAGGGTTGGGGTACGGTTATGGTTAGGCACCTTATCTAAAAAAAATTGATCGCACTTAAGTAAAACCTGCTAATCCTAACTTTACACTTCAGCTGTAACACTACCACTACTCTAGACAGGTCAGGCACATGCTACAAACACAAGCAACACTAAATCTATCTCCTTATGTAACCCTAAAGCAAAAACACTTGTGTACATAGTAAATCTATCCCTTTATGTAACCCTAACCCACAAACTCGCACACTCCTACCCCTACTACAACACCACTTGCCTCTCTTTGTCAAAGCAGACACATGACTCTTTTAAGGTAACAAAATAATTTTAAACAATGCAGTTCAGCAGAGAAGGATAGTATAGTTTATTGCAGGGAACATGTGTGCCTTCGCGAAAGGTTGGGCGTCGGGTTGGCAACTCAGCACCATAAAAATCGACTGCCTATCATTAGCGGACCGGAGTTCTGCTGTGGCGACCCCTAACTGGGAAAAGCTGAAAAGACAAACCTTGCAGGGAACATGCTTATGTGGGAGACTAGGCAGTCAAGATCCTGTCTCCTCAAACCATGAAAAACCTGATCCTTAAGAGCATCACAAATTTTTCCATTAGGCAAAGTCTTTGTTTACAGTCTTACAGCTGGAATAACACTGCTTAATAACAACCTGACCAGTCTGTTGGTAACCAGGGATATGCTTGATCTGTCGCAATATAACATTTGTGCAATAATGCCATACCCAAACCTCCAGTCCCATCATATATTTTCCAAGTGAAATTGCACATATTGCATCTACCAAAAGTTTTCAATTTTTAACATAAGTACGTCCTAAGTAATAAATCCTACCCTCGTCTCAGAAATTCTGTTGCAGTTATGTTTGGCATTCTGAGTCTTACTCAGAAAGATAGTACAGTAGACTCCCTCTTAGCTGGCCTCTCTCTAACCAGCCATCAAATTTCTGTTGTAGTCCTAGCAAATGACAAAAGAGAACAAAAACACTTCCGCCTTCTCTGGGCTAAATAATGACTGGTATTTGGGGTTTAGACTTCACATTCATTAGAAAAATGCATACTAACACAAATATTCTAGCGGATTTATAACCTATAATTATTATTTTGTATGTTTTTTCTGATTAACCAGCCATTCGTGTGTGCAGCCTAAGTTCCGGTCTCAGTGAGACTGGATAAGAGTGTGTACTGTATGCAACACTGACCCAACATCTGCATCAGTGACTGGAACTGGAATTAATAGAATACCCTCATCATGTGCAGTAGGAATATGTGCACATCCCCAACAGTCTCTAATGATCATGGTTTGTGTCTAGGCATACAAGGTAGCAGAAAAGGTGTTGAGTTTAGGATACCAGTCTTGAGCTCTTGACTCGGTTATAACTAAAGGTTTACCTTTTACCCTTTTCTCCAGATCATCTGTTCCAGATGATGTAGTTACAGCTGTAGATGAAAGGAAGAATTGCAGTAGGATAACAAAAATCACAATCGCTGTTCAATAACAAGTCCAAATTGAGCAGTTTGGGGCTGAATGGGCTTCTCAAACTGCAGACACTGGTGATTTTTTACTTTTGTAGTCCATATAAAATTGAATTTCAAACACGCTTCAAGTTTGTTTGCAGTTTCACAAGCTATATACAAATAAGCTGAAGTCATTGAGTCACAGGATTTAACTTTCGGGGAAAACAATAATGGCTTTGTTGAAGTCTCTAGATTATATTTTCCAGATACAGAGGTGTCCTGTCCTTTTTTTTTTTTTTTTTTCTTGTTGTACATTTTGTGATTGGTTCAGTGGTGCTGGCATCATGTCTACACTGGTTAAGAGGCAGGGCCTTCTTGCCGTGTGATACAAGGATCAAAGTGGGAAATCCTTTGTATCTGACAGCAGTGGCATGGTGGTAAGCAAAACTATGTAGGGTCCTTCAAGGGATTTAGTCTTGAAAAAGGAAAAATGCGATATCACCTGGTTGCAGGTCACGGTCAGTCTCAACTGGCCACTGTTGGGTTGGTAAGATAGGTGAGGCTGAAAAACAGAACAGAGAATTGCAATACAGAAAAACAGATCTACATTTTGTGACTCCGGATTCTTGGGTAAGGATGTGGAAGGCATTCTCATGGGTCTTCCCATAAGAATTTCATGGGGGTTAACTCCGAAAGCAACTATTTGGCTACTGTTTTGACATTATCCTTCACACAGGTGTATGCTTCTTATAATTGATGATTTTTTTTTTCTGAATAGATAGAAGGTATTTGAACTTCTGTGATTGTAAGTGCTAAGTTAAGTCCCTCTAGACACACTGAAATGGTTCCCATAGCTTTTTTCCCCCTTTAAGACTGTGTGTGGGTACTGGTACACTTTTTGATGTGTCTGTATCCCATTGTCGAATGCCTCTTTGTTGAACTCTATTTGTCGAAGTGTCTATCTGTTGAATGATCGTTTCAGCGATTCTTCTGCACATACCCTTAGCTGCCTTAACAGAATCCTTTTTAATCAATACACCTGAATACTTAATCTTATTGTTCCACGACAAAATTTCACTTTCTGGGTTTATTAAATACAATATATTGTCTGTAAATAAAGATGACTTTTCTTTATTACCATACCAATTATATCCTTTGATTTCAGTCTCTTATTTTCTCAGTCAGTGGCTCTAAATATCAAACACAGCCCATCAGAGAGGAACTTTCCCACTTTAATTCTTCTGATCCTTCATATATCCTCCTAATTGACCCCATTATTGTATCATGGAATACAAATGCTTCCATTGCCCTTCTCCCAAATCCCATCTTCCTCTGCATCAAGACCCACCAACAGCAGCAGCATTTTTATGTTCTGCTTCCCTCTGGGTCATTGTTTTATTAATGTTGTCAAATGCTTGTATTCCCTACACAAAACCACATTGATCCATATTTATCAATTTTGGCAACTCCTTTGTCATTGTTTTGGCTAGTATGGGCAAAAACAGTTTTTATAATCCATGGTTTTAAAAGGAAATTTCTATATTAACCTGGGTCTGATAGGGCTTTTACACTTTTAAGGTAGTACAGCCACCACAGCTTTCTTCCAAGATGCTGGTGCTTCCACTCCTTTTAAAATACTATTAAAACAGTATCTTCCAGATCTGTATCACTTTCTTCCCTCCTAAATTCCATTCCTCCCCAGGAATAGTCTGTTTCTGGATACATGACCGTTTTTATCTGATCTCCTGTCATAACTATTAGTAAAGCCTCATCATCTTGTAACTTCAATCTGCAGATACTCCTTTTCTGTGAGATTCTTGTTGTTCTGTAACTTTGTTAGCCCTCTAAATAATTACTATTATTTTGTAACCATGTCTCTTCTTTCATTTCTTAAACTCTTTATTTTATCCCACTTACTAGCTATCTTTTCTGAAGAAGTTTCCATCCTCTTTAATAACTCTTGGATAATTTCCACTATCCATTCCTTAATCTTTCTATAATGGTTAGTGCTGATCTCATTTTACTTCATTATCCTTTCATTGGTTTGTGTTCTGAAATGGTTATTGTATGTGTGTCAAAGGAAGTTTGTTTGTGTCTTTCAGCTTTTCCCGGTTAGGGGTCGCCACAGCGGAACTCCGGTCCGCTAATGACCGGTAGTGGACTTTTACGTACTGGGTTACCAGCCCTGACCCACAACCTTCAACGAAGGCATGCCCCATTCACGTATGCCTCTCCACAGAAGACGCTCTAGCTGAGAATCGAACGGGACAACGTGTGTCAAAGGAAGTGCTCCTGTAAAATATAATGTCTCTCCAGAGTAGGCCAGTTATTGTATTTGGAGGAATAATGTGTTAAGTGTTCGAAGATTGACTTTCAACATTGCCGTACTTTGCAGATAGGGAGAATTTCCCTTTTCTGCAATGAAGTGCGGTCTCTGAGTTGGTATATATAAGTAGGGGGGTGTGGGGGTGCAGGGCCCCCTGCCTATGCTTTTAAAGTTTTTTTATATTTATTTATTTATTTATTTATTTATTTTATTTGATGCTCGAACATCCAAATGTCGAACATTTGGTCTTGCCCATGTAATGTTCGACATTTTGGATGTTCGAACATTTAACAGACCCTATATTTTCAAATATTTCACCTAAAGTTTGCCTTGTTTTATATTTTCCATTCTAGGTCCCCCGATACATCCCGACTATTGCAAATAGACTAGTCCCCAGCTGTAAATAATAATCCCTGCTGAAAGCCGTTTTTAAGTTCTGTAATAGCAGCTATTTTAGTGGATTTTTTTCTCCCTTTCTTTTCACTGTGGGAGCTCCTCCAGCAATCGGTATTATTTCCCTTTTCTTTATCTCTGTTTTGCTGAACATCATCCTAAAATCCTTTTTCTTGGTCAAATTCACATGCTCATTCAAATCCAAATGTGTTCCCTGCAACATTGCTGTTTGCACCCTACATTTCTTAATATAATGCAGTACACTTTCCCCTTCTTTACCTATAAGGCAATTTACTTTCTCAAGATAATATGAGCAGAGTAGCCATTATGATAGAAAGCGAATGCTCCCGCCTGTTATAGGTGACCATTCTTTTGAATGTTTCCACCTTTTATATTACATGCACATATGTTAAGTAATTCCACAGAGAATAACAAATGCAAAAATAGCTGCATCGTGGCATACACTTTGGATTATCACAGTATCAAAATTATTATTGAAGAAAACTGGGACATTATCACAGGAAACCCTTTTCTGATTAGCATCTTAGGTGTGAAGCCCCATCATTTGTTTATAGGAAGGCCAGGAACATTAGAAGTTTTGTTGAATTTAAACCTAGACCATATGAGAAAAGCACTAAAAGATGTGAAACTAATTGTACATTTTGTATATTTATACAGCAAGGTGATAGTTTTTATTGCCCTAAAGAAAATCATTAAAACCAGTGCAGGAGGTGAATGTAACACTACAAAATAATTTACAGGGCACAGTGCAATGAATGTGATTCATTCTTTGTGGGCAAGACTTTACAGGGCACAGTGCAATGAATGTGATTCATTCTTTGTGGGCAAGACTTTACAGGGCACAGTGCAATGAATGTGATTCATTCTTTGTGGGCAAGACTGTAAATAAACTCAATCGTAGGATTTCATGTCATCTGTCAGAAATCCACTCTGGATGTAAAAATAATGCACTAGCCACACCTTTCTCTTCATAAAAGACGCACAGGTTTTAAGTTCCAGATCCTGGATCGCATAGACATGGGTGATCTTGAAGGAGACCTCCCGAATATTCTGGAGAAACATGAAACTCGGGAAGCCTGGACTAAACTACTACTGTTCAATTAAAAGTGCACTGGAAGTTAGAAAATTGCCACATTGTTTACGTGACTAATTATATTTTATTTTATTCTACCAGTCGGTTTTAAATACCGTTTTAAATCCGTTGTAATTTTAAGTGTATATTTTGTTTCCATCATCATACATACATTTTTTCTTTTTTTTTTTTTTTTTTTCTGGTTCTTTTTTTTCCCCACTTAATTCAAAATTGTGTGTAATAACAATACTAACTAATTATACAATTTTATATATTTGTTATAGATTGTTTTTAGGGTTCTTGTACACAGACCTGAAGAAGTCTAGAAGGACTAAAGCGATATGTAACAATAGGTTATGAAAATAGAAATTGATTTTTACATGCAAAATGTATATGTATATATTTTTTGATTGCCAAATGAACTAAGGTTGATATATTTCCACCCATGAAGTATATTGTCTTGGATAAAATCACAGACTTAATAATCTGGTAAAATAAGAGGTACCACATCACTATAAATTTTATCTTGTAGCACAATAAACCACTCCCATAACTGATAAGAATGTGTGTGTGTGTGTGTGTGTGTGTGTATATATATATATATATATATATATATATATATATATATATATATATATATATATATATATAATTAGAAAGCATGTGAGGAAATTTAGTCTATTTTTGTTTTACTTGGATCGCTTGTCTGTGTACTTAAAGGATTTTCGACTGGAAACAGACTGCCTGCCTTACTTGGATTACTTTTGAATACTTAGTAATGCTGTACAATTATATATTTTCTATTTTTTGTTTTGACTTAAGACGAGTTTAAGTTCGCTACTTCTGCTACTATTGTCTGATCTGATTAATATGCAGTGATTAACTAAAAATATATGGACTGAAAATCTTCCACACAGAGAAGGTTCTTACACTGTTGTTTTAAATCAGTATTACCCACACCCAGCCATGGGTTATTGATGTTATATAATGACATTATTTAAGAAATAATTTACTTAAATTTCTTAAATAATGTCCTTGTATGTGGTGGTCTTCCACATTTTTTCCCCTGGTATCATAGAGCTTTCTTTATGTACTGCGCATGCATATGGGATTTGCGTTCCCACAGTTAATGCAGTACATCAGTGCTGTGTAAAGGAAGCAACAGAGAAAGGAAGATTTCCATTGTTTTTTTTGTATTTTTTTAATTAAAAAAAATGAAATTCGGAGAGTGGGCAAAGGTTAGAAATGGGTTTGAAGTTATTGGCTGATGTGGAAGTGTGTTTTGCTTGTGGCAGAACAAATGTATTTCCAGGTGTTGCACTTTAGTGATGAGGGTATTGCAGCACCTTATGTAGTGGGAGGAAGCTACTGTAGTGACATTGGGAAATGCTGATTTAGTACAAACTGGGGAATTGGAGATACTATTCCTAATTTCTGATAGATTATGGGATAGGCTGGATCCATCAGCAATTTTATGAAAACTGCTGCAGGGAAGCTATATATTTAAGACCTTCAAAATTTTTTGGATTGGCATAGGTATATATATTTGGAGCTTTCTATGGTAATCATTTTAGCCTGTTGATTGCCAGTCTTCATTTTTTAAGTTTGTCTTGTAGATTCTGATAACTGGTTGAGTCCTTTTTTTCCAGTCTGACCATGCTGTGACCATGCTGTCTCATAATCTCAACAGGCCAAAATGCTTTGTTTACTATCCAGAGTTTAATTTTGCCTTGCATATGGAGTACAAGTGATCTGTATTGGAATGATAAGGTTATAAAATATGGAGAGTAGATACTGGGTTAGTGTAGTTGTAGTTTGTGGATTAGGTAGATAAGATTTTAATTTTTTTTTTTAATGGACTGTCAAGTCTAACATACTTTTAAACGAAGCACTCGTTTTTTCCTATCATTTTAGAAGTACTTTAAACTAACTGAATACACTTTTTTTATGTACAGAAATTTTGTTTTTCTTTTGTGGGGCTGGCATAGTGTCTTTTAAGGTGCTTTTTACTGTGTGTTTCTGTCGAAGTAACTTTTGTGGACTGGTAGCATTTACCTGATATTGTTGCTCCTTTTCCCTGATAAGGAAGCACCATTTTTGGCTTGACCATGGAATAGACTGCTGGTCCCACAGATGGTCTTTCAGCTGCAAAAAAAAAAATTATAGACTTTGCCACCACAGCAGGCTGGTAATTTGCCTACGTCCCAGGTGGGTTACTCTGCTATGGCCATTTATTGTACCTTGGACCAGTCTTCTTTTACCTTGGATCTGTCGACTGAGGGGGTTAACCACGTCCTCTGCTGCTGTTGGGATCCCCTCAGTGGGTGAGGGAGAGCCACTCTTCTCAGTCCTAGGAGATGGAACAGGGAAGGTTTCCCTGCTTTGTCAGAGTACTGTACCCATCCCTGGGAAGTAACTGCTGCAACAAGGAACACTACTGGCCCTATTTTTTCTGTTACAGAAATGGAAAACCAAGCACATGTCTTCTACTCAAGTTTCTTTGGACAAGAGTAGTTTACTGGGTCTGGCTCCGGGTTTAATTCAGGCTGATGATCCTTCTCATGAAGTCGTTTTTGGTAAAAGGATTCCTCCTTTTCTGAAGAGATTTCAGATTCTGAATCTGAACAGGAAGATTCAAATTATCTCTGGTATAATCCCACTTAAGTTTTATAATCTACCATGGAATGGGCAAGACCAGTCTTTTGTGCTCAAATTAACAAAATAGAATAGAGTAAAAGGGAAATTGGCTGGGCTTAAAATGCCCCTCAAGGGCAGCTAGCCTAGTAACTGACTATGAACCTATAGGATACAGAAACGGATATTTCCTCTGATTTCTGAATTGGATTAAGAGGAAAGCTAAGTTTCTGATTCTCCCTGTGGGGTTTCTCTGTCGGTCTCTGTCTCTCAGAATATTGCTAGTATGTGTTTGTGTTCTCAGTGGGAGAACACAGAGGTTTCTCGGCTTCCTCAGAAAATACTATGAGTTATTGCAGAAGGATTTTCTAGAACCTATGCCCATTCCTCCTGTTCTGTCTGCTTTAGAGGATGTGTCTGTTACTGCTTGAAGCTTTCCTAATAGCCAGCTACCCTTAAAAGGCAGATGGGATATAATTTTTATACAAAATTCCCAAACCTAACCCAGCAACTATAGCTTTAATTGATCCCAGAGCTGCTAAGTAATTGGTTAATTCCAGTCTTGCTTTTTCTGATAATGATGGGAAAAGTATTGATAGGTATGGGGGGGGGGGAGTATATATTTCTGCAACTTTGATTTTTCAGAACTGAATTGTCAGACTTGTATGTTAGTTTGTTCTAATAAACTATGAAAGTATGAGGAATTTTTTCTGCAGTTTTTTTTTTTTGTAAGGAAGATCTGCTTTTATTAACTTAATTTCTTCTATAGCACAGGCCACTAGTCATTATTTTCAGTGTGTGCATATGACTCTTGATATTACTACCAGGAGCTGTGGTCACTAGTACTGTTTTGCAGAGGTTTGCATAGCTACGTTCTCATCCCCCCCCCCCCCCCGAAGATATAAATGAGATTTTAAATTCTCCCTTGGATAGAGATTGATTGTTCCATCTGCTCCAGAGGTGATCAAAAGGTGTGATGTAAGGGGAACTGATATGGGGAATCCTCTTTTTTCCCCCTCTCTGGCAACAGGTTGTTTCAGACAAATTGGTTCTGAAAATCATTCTTCAGGATTACAGATAGTGGAAGGAAATTCCTCCTACTCCAGATCAGACTATCTTGTTTTCCACCTCTTCTTAATCACATGCTGTTCCAAAGAGTGACAGAATCAGCTCTTCCTTCCCAGGTGGGGAAGTCCCCCCCCCCCCAAGGATTCCTAGAGCCAAAGAAAGAAAATGCTTGCAGACCACTTCTAGATCTTTTTTTCCTAAACTTTTTGTGATACCGAAATTCAAAATCGTCACTTCACAACCTGTTACCTCCTCTTCCAAGTTTTATGGTCAAACTAGACTGAAGATACTTATCACATCCTATTAATCCAGACTTCAGACTTTTCTTAACATGATCCAGACTCGAACACAACCTTAATCAGTTCTCTTTACTTTTCTGACTATCCACTCACCAAGAGTGTTCTCTAAGTGTCTAGCTCCAGTTACAGGACATTGCATATCTTTACAGTTTCTCAAGGTATCGGGAATACCTCTGTCCCTCTTCGTAGACACTTTGGACTTTGCTTGGGGAGCAATTTCAGGAGGGATAAAAGTGCAGGGGTTGTGGGACACCAAAGACAGACGCAAGCAAACAAATATCAAGAAGATGCTTACCCTGATCAAGACACCCTACTCTCTGAACCATCTTTGTTCTCCGGGACCTGTTTTAGTGATTATAGACAGTACCACAGTCGTGGTACATTAACAAGCAAGGGGGAACCAGGTCATACCCTTTTGCAAATTAGCCATGTTAGCCTTGGATATTGCTTCTCAGCATAATCTTACTCTACAGGCATCCTGCATTTTGTAAGAGTAAAATTGTATGACAAACAAGATTAGCAGGACCAGGGTAGAGACTCTCACAATGGAACAGAATGGAACTGGAATGGATCAGGGATTCTTCCAAGATTTGATCATCTCTGGGAAGTTCTTCAAGTTAGACCCCTTTGCCTCCAGTCTGAACACTTGGTTAGCAAGATTCTGTTTCAGAATGCTGTGCAAGAAGGCCTGGAAGACAGATGTCTTTTTATTTTCCTTGGATAAGAATATTCCTGTTTGCCTTTCCACTAATATCCAGGGTACTTCTGAAGATTGAGGGAATCCCTCAAGATCAATGCGAGGACTCCCTTCTGGTCCAGGCAACTGTAGTTGTCCCTTCTTTTAGAAATGGTCAGGGGCAATTACCAGAAGCTTCTTCAGACTGGATCTACTTGCACAAGAGCCAGGAGTATTTGATGCATCCTGAACTTGATAATCTTCTGTTGACTGCATGGATAATAGGGTCTTGATTGCTTTTAGGCACCTGTTTGCTGAGGATGTGCAGCAGGTACTTACTAATGGAGACAGTCTTCTTCTAGAAAATCATATGTTAGCAACTGGAAAATATCTAGTTGGTGCCAACAACGTAACCAGCACCCATTTTATAAATAAATAAATGCAGTCATGTTAAAATATTTGTGAAAGTAGTTTTGCATAACATGTCTCCAAGAAAATCAGTTGCCCCTCTTTGGGATCTTAATTTAGTGTTAGAGATGTTAACACTTACTCCATTTGAACCAGCTAATCTTGGCTGATTTGAGGTTCTTAACATGGGAAAATTCTTACTGATTCTCTGACCTTTGCGAGAAAGGCATTAGAGTTGCAAGCTCTTATGGTGGATAAACCCTGTCTCATTTACCACAGGGGCAGGGTTTCTTTTGAGAACTAATCCTCCTCTCATGCCTAAAGTGGTGTCCGAGTTTGGCTTAAAGTAAACTATCCATTTCCCCATTTTCTTTCCTGAACCTAAAAAGGAGGGAGAAGGGATACTTCATAACTTGGATTCCACAGACAACTCTGGTACTATCTTGACGGAATTAAATCTTTCAGATCCTCATGTCAATTTTTCTTTTCTTGTGAAGGTAAGAAAGAACAACCTGCGTCAAGGGAGAGCATTTCCAAATGGTTGCCCAAGGCTGTTCACTTTTGTTATACTCACCATAGCAAAACTGTTTCAGGCAAAGTCAATACACACACTACCTGGGCCTTTGCTTTATCTATGGCTTTTTGGAAAGGGTTGGATTCTATAAGTATTCTAGAAGCTGCTACTTGGTCCTCTGTACATACTTTTACAAGGCACTATAAGCTTGATTCCTTCTTGAGGTCCAGATCCAGCTCTGGTCAGGACCGTTCTCTAGAGGTTCCTAGAATCTTCTCCTTCCACCACCGAAATGTAGTTGGCTAATGTAATCTACCCATATAGCTAAGGCTACTGCAGCTGTGATTTAATATGAAGAACATAGCACTGCTGTGTAAGTTGAACTTGCCATAACAGTAGATGTTCGAATGGGCACTGATGCAATAGCTGCTCCTTCCCTGCACCACACACTCTCTTCTGCATCCTCCCTCTTTGAAAAATTGCTCATACACTAATAACCTTGATCGACATGCAGTTGTACAGAAATGATCCTTTGACATGCAGTTATACAAAACTAAATACAGTCGTGTCCAGGTTGCTGTGGATTTCATACTGGGTCCAGAAATGCAACCAGAACATGTGATATAAAAATTGGAAGTGGGTCTAGCAACAGGGGACTCTCTACAGAATGTTCATCTTTGGAGACATCAGGAATGGGAGCAGGTATCGAGACGCATTCTGTAATCGGAACTAGTCTGGATTGCTCTGAGATCTCGAGTCTGTATCACAGGTATGATGCTGCGATATCTGTTCTGACACAGGAGGATGTCTGTGGTTTCTCCTGTATTCCATACCCTCAGATTCTACTAGATAGGATCTTGGCTTGCCACATATACCTGTCCCTTGACCAAATATGGTCAAAGCCTTTTGCTGTTTGCATCCTCGGTCTCTTTTTTTCCAATGGATGAAGAAATCTGCTCTTTTTGTCATAACTGGACTTCTGAAAAGATCTCTTTTTTTTTTTTTTTTAAACACCTGGGCTTTCATTGCTCTGTTTTTAGCATTAAGTACCAATAAGCTGGAACTACTAGGCAAGGCTGTTCTAGTTTGCCTAGATAGATGTCTCTGAGCAGGTGAGCCAAGTAGATTGTCATGGGGGTATATTCCTGAGATTGAGTAGATTCAAAAAGATATCTGTATGGTCACACTTTGACCTCTCAAGCAATTGCTGTGCACTCTGTATTGCACGTTCAGCTAGGCTGTTTGACTGTGGGTATTCCAAACTGCTAGGAACATGGACAAAGTCCATCTCCTTTGCATATTTCTGAAACAGTTGACTGGTAAACTGGATACTGTTGTCGGACATTGACTACTATGGACTGAGAAATGACGTTTCAACTTTGTAATAACAGTACTAGACATTGGGTTAGGTAGCAAATCAATTTCAAATCATTTTAAGTATTTATCAACACTAGGTAATGCTGATTGTGCCACTCAAATATGTCAGGAGCTACAGTTGATGAAGATAGTTCAGGTATTTGGCTTAGCTGAAGCGGCTCTTTACAAATGCAGTTTAGTTCTGTTGCATACCGAACAAGAGGAAAGCACTTTATCTATCTTCTTCCGATAGAGAAGGCCAAAATACTGGTCCTCTCTACCTTTTTTTGTTACAGTCGGAGTCTAGGCGGCCACGATGTAAAATTTAAATATACTCATGTTGTAAGGACGTGGGAACAACAACTTTATGACCTTTTGAAAATGATAACATCTTCCATCCAAATTTCATCATAAGGAAAATAAGGTTACACTTCTGGCGATACCCAAGATTACTTTGACAGCCATCCAACATTAATGAAGTGAGAAAGATGCATGCATTTTTTTAACATCCTGTTGGCTGATAACTTATAGGTTATAATGAAGCCTTTGGCCTGCAAGTGACCCTATGATTGGATGAAATTGAATTTTAACAGAGCTTTCCCCATTCCATTATATGATCTGATGAAGGATAATTCAGAAAGCGCTTATCGTACACAATTAAAGAGGACTTTATTTTATTTGTCTTGTATTTTATTAAAGGAACAATTGTTCGTGGTGGTGCTATTGGCATTTTTACTCATTTGTTTTTTTGCTTTCCAATACACCTTTGGCAGCTGTGAGATACATTACTAACATTAATGAAGTGGTTGAGCTTTTGCAAAACTGGATTAGTCATTGTATGATCTCTCGACTCATCTAATCTAGTGGTAGAAAAATTATGCACTTCCATGATATCGAAGTCAAAATTCCCTGCATCTAGCTGTTCCATAGTACTTGTAGGTGAACTGGATAAGGCATCAGCCAGATAAAGATGTTTGCCTTTTGTGTAGACCATTTTGATGTATTTTTGTAATCTGAGCTTTTTTTGTAATCTCAGCACCATTCTTTGTAATCTTGCTGGAACTGTATGCATAGACTTCTTTAAAATAGCATCTAGAGGTGGTTGATCAGTCTTTATCTGGCTAGCATGGTCATAAATATAATCATGGAACTTGGAACATGTGAACCCAATTGCAAAAAGTTCCTTTTCAATCCGAGCATATTGCATTTCAGTTTGGGTAAGTGTTCAAGATGCATAGGAAACAGGTTTGCCTTCTTGTAGAATAAATGCACCAAGACCTAACTTTGAAGCATCACAAGAAAGAATTACTAGTTTATTGATCCCATAGTATCTCAGTGTAGGTGGGGTGGCAATTCTCTGCTTGAGGTTATCAAATCCTCCCTGGTGTTCTAACCATGACCAGGCAACATTTTTGTGCATCAGTGCTCTCAAAGGTGCTGATAACTCACTGAAGTTTGGTATAAACCTTCCCAGATAGTTAACCATACCAAGGAAATGCTTTAGGGCTTGGATATTGTCTGAAGCTAGCATCTCAAGAATGGCAGATTGTTTGGATGGGTCAGGTCGTAAGCCAGTACTAGTGAACACATGACCTACATATATTACTTCTGGAAGCCTGAGTTTACACTTCAGAGGATTGAGCTTCAAGTTCACTTCACGTGCTCTGTCTAGAACTTTTCTGAGGGTTTTGTCATGCTCTGCTTCTCCATGCCTCCAACCAGTAAATCAGCTACAATAATGGCAATAGACAACCCTGAAAACATTTGCTCCATTGCACGCTGAAAGACTTCACTTGGAGAATTTATTCCAAAAGGCACCCTGAGGAATCTGTATCTACCAAATGGAGTACTGAATGTAGTAAGTAGTAAAGATCTGTGATCAAGCAATCACTTCCCAAAATTAATTCTTTGCATCCAAGAAGCATTTGGCATCAAGGCAGAGACTTCCTCAACTGTAGGCATAGGATGATGGGGTCTCTCTCTAATGCTTTGTTCAAGTCTGGGTCAATGCATATTCTGATTTCATCCAAGCTCTTCTTCTTAGCAGCTGCCATGGAGGACACCCAATCAGTTGGCTCTGTGACTGGACAAATCATACCTTGTTACACCATCTTATCTAACTGCACTTTGATTTTGTTCTACATAGCTATTTGAATTCTCCTTGCCGGTCTGACCACTGGACTGACCTCGGGTCTATTTTCATGGAGTACACTACTGGAAGTTTGCCCAACCTGTCATTGAAAACATCAACATACTCTGAGAAAATGGCATAAGGTTAACTGGAATTAGAACATGTGCTTACTTGATGGACTTTGGTAAAAGAAAGCAGTTTCATTCTCACAGTCTCTAAGACCTAATAATGACTGCCCAGGCCTTCGGACTACATAGAACTGCAAGCTGTAACTGTTCTCAAAAGAACAGCATGAAAGCATTTAATGAGCCTTCGGTTTGAATCTCTTCACCTCCATAAGCAACAAGCCTTGCGTAATTAGTCAAAAGTTGCTCACCAGCTCTCACTTTAGCAAATCTTTCTGCTGACATAACATACACTTTGACCAACTGTTTACTTTGAGCTCTGTGGATTTACCATTAATTAAGACAGTACAGAACACTTAGTTCTTTCCCAGCAAATTTACTGCATTAACCTTTTCACCAACCACTGACACACCATCTACATAGAAAGTAGGGTTGCAGCTTTCTACATGATTAACTTGCTTTTTTTTTTTTGAGTGATCTTTCTTTATAACTGAGACTTGCTTGATTTGCAACATTTTTGAAAGTGGTTTTAATTTTTACACTTGTGACATTGCTGACCAAATGCTGAACACTTTTTTTTTTTTTTTCTTTTTAGACTTCTGATTGGTACCACAGTTATGACTGTTAGCAAACTGCAATTCAAGCTTTATTGTTGATTCACCCTTATGCTACACCGAGCATGTCCATTTTACCGAGCTAGTCATGGAACTTACTGGAAAGTTAAGGGTTCTCCTTGTGAAACCTGCAGGGGCTGCAGTTGCTGTGTTCTTAGGCGTGTTTCTGCTAGCCATGTGCTGCATGCGGTCTACATTTGCTTTTGTGTCTGCTGAAACCATGCTTTTATCACTTGCAAGCATACTTGTGTGCCTTTCTTGTAAGCTCATGGATTTGACATCTCTATAGCTTTGCTTAAATCACTGTCACGAAGCAAACTCTTTCTTACTGCAGCATTAACGCCACACACAAGCCTGTCCTTTATTAACTCCTCTTTCAAGTCGCCAAATCTGCACGTTTTAGCTTTGTTTCCCAGGTCATTGATATAAGGTGCAAACATTTTTTCCTGGCTTTTGGTTTCTTGTTTAAAATAGGTGCCTCTCTAATTTAACATTTGTCTTGGAGTTGCAGATTTCTCCAAATGTATGCTTCAAACACAGTCTTCCCTGATTTAGCCAGTACAGCAATATGGGAGTTTTCCCCCCTCTCTAGTATATATTGCTGGTGCATACACAAATGAATGCTCCCTTTCAGTGGCCTCGGACCCTGCTAAGTTAAGCAGAATGAATGCATTTGTACATGCATGTTTGTCTGAAAAAGCTGCTTGTATAAAGATGTCATATCCCTGCTCAAATGCGCTAAAATTCTCTACAATATTGTGGTCAAATACAAGTGGACTGGGTTTGCGAAATGCCTCTGCCATATTAACACGCACACTAGTGAAGGCCCTTGAATTTATGCATGAGCATACACACAGACGCACACACATATATATATCAGCCAGAAATATATGGCAGGACTTCTAACTATGCCCAATAGAACACCACATCTTTGAAACAACTGTACTTTACAAAATAAGTCTCTGTAGCACAAGAACACTCTTAAATCACTATACTTTGTGAAGCCACCCTTTATCAGTGTAAGAAACACTTTGAAATAATTGCACTTTGCAAATAAACTGTGTACGACGGAAGAAGTACTTTGAAATGATTGCACTTGAGAATGAACTGTGTACAGCACACAGTAAACTTTTCAAAATGGCTGCACTTTGCAATGTAACTCTGTACAGTGTAAGAAACGCTTTGAAATGGCAGCACTCTGCAAATAAATGTACACGGCACAAGATTTTTCGAAATGAGTGCATTTTGACTGCACTTTGCAAAATAATTGCACTTTACGCACAGTAAACTCCTGAATGAATGCACTTTAATAAAGCACACTGAGATACTTTGAACAACTCGAGTTATCCTCCGAATAGCTTCGGTCAATGTGAAATAGTTAATGGCAAAACACGGTTGTTTTACCAAAAACATGCAGTGATGATGCTTTTCTATGCTTATTTTGCTCTCATCATATTCGTTATGCCCATTTACACTTTTCTTGTGCTCGTTTTACTCCTCAACATACTCTTCACTGTAAAATGCTCTGAACCCCTTATGAGGTTTCCTGATAATTTTCTGATCAAATATTGTGGTTTCAAACTTTTTGTTTGATTTGTTAATGTGTTTTGTGCCTTTCTTTTGATTTAATAATACATCTTTGTAGTATCCGTTTGATTTATAATGGGCAGGATTCACAAAACCTCCGTGTAAGAGTTAATGTCTTACACGGAGGCTGAAGTCTAATGGTATGACGTCAGCATGCCATGCATATTCATGAGGGCATGCTGAATCACACCCTAGGCTAACACGGTCCGTGTAGGACAGTAGGGGGCGTGTCCGAATGCAGAGTTCTGCAAAGGGACACGCCGCCAGAAGAGTCAGTCCTGAAAGTAAACTCCCACGAGCGCGTCCGCGGAAATGTCGAGGAACACAACACCACACATGCCCCCACAGACTATAAACCCAACTGTAATGTAAAACGTAAAAATTGCAGTTTTTTTTTATAATTTCAAAAATGTTTGCCCGTAGTTGCGCTCGTTTGCGCGGGTATGCTCTCCATTCAGTCACAGTTAGCAGTCATCAAAAAGCATATAAGATATAAATATGCAAATTAAGCCAAATAGCGTAGCGGTAGAGACGTTGGCCAAAGAGGCAGTAGTCACGGTTCGAGCCTAAACTATAATTTAAAATGTAATGAAATGGGCCATGTATTTTTGAAGAAATCCAACATAATAAAATATAAAAAAAGGATCATAATTGCCCATAGCCTAGCAAGGCTTTAGCAAGCTGAATATGGGTGCCCGTAGGTGAGCAGCGCTTTAACAAGCGTAATATGAGTGCCCGCAGGTGAGCAGCGGTTTAACAGGTATAATGAGTGCCCGCAGGTGAGCAGCGGTCTAACAGGTATAATATGAGTGCCCGGAGTTGAGCAGCGATTTTACCACGCTAAAAATGAGTCCCCGTAGCTCAGCAGCGCGTCACACAGCGTAATACAAGTGCTCATAGCCAAATTACGCATTACCCATCGTAAGCCGTTTGCACGGAGCTGCGCAACGCGCCAATTGGCTTACTGGTGGGCAACGTTGAGCAAGCTGTATCAAAACCGCCTTTACACAGACACACCTCCTAGCCTAGACAGTAGTAAAAACAAAAAAAGCAATGCCCAGGCTCGAACCCAGGATACTGTGCACCATAGTCAAAGTACTGAACCACCAAGCCCTGACAGTTGTACTGAGAAATGCAGTATTAGCATATATATATAGGAATGAATGGAAATAGAAGCATGACAAAGCAGGTTTTCTTAAGCTGATAAATATCCAAAATGGCCAATCACAGATAATTGCGGGTAAATGGGCATATATATAAACCCCATAGGCGGGAATACACAGCATAACTGATTGTGGTACCCATTTGCAGTCAGGATGGCAGGTGCAGGAGAGGGAAGTCGCTTTAGAGCACAGAGGTGGGGTGTTGAGCAGTCCAAATATATGGTTTGGCTCCTAGTCCACGATCATGAGGCTCAACTCATGCAGGGCCAGGTCCACTGGGGTGCATACAAGGCAGAGGCGTGGAACCGGTTGGCACATGATCTCACCAGTGCCACAGGCATTCCAAGGACTGGTGAACAGGTTTGTCACCACCATGCGGACCTGAAGAGACGTAAGCAGGACCAACTGAACCGTTGGATCCAGGAGGCCCGGCAAATGCCCAACGCCCCACTACTGAGTAAGTATCCATGTAATTAAGTATGTAAGAAATTATCCTAGCCTATATTATGGAGATGTATGTTCCAATATTACTTCATTTATATTACAGCTGCAGGTGTCCGTTCCATGAATCAGTGAGCCTATGCTGATAGGCTGGTGAGGTTGCGCCACCAGGCAGGTTAGTAATTATTTTGCTGGAATTGTTATAGAATATAAGTGAGACAGCTTGTAAAAGAGTTCAGTGTTACATACTAATAAAGTTCAAATAAGCCTAGAAGAAAGATTCTGCTAGTACTGTAAGATTAGATAAGTGATGCAGCCTGTAATCCAGAAATAAACATTAAACAAGTCTGAAATAGTTTCCACTTGTATTGTAATATCAGATAACTGCTTCACCCTGAAAATGACTGGTAATCAATCTACAAAGGATAGACATTTGTCAAATACATCCCCTTTTAAAATCTGCCATATGAAATAAGTGAGTCTGTTGGAAAGGATTGTTGTAACCAAGTAAGAAATGTTAATAACGCCTAGAATTAAGTACCATCTTGAATTGTAAAAATAAAACAAGTGAGTGTGTGAGAGAGAGGGTATGAATCGACCAAGAAAGCTGTAATAAGTCTGGAATAAAGTTATACTGCAGTCAGTACATAATGAAATGAATGAGACAGCCACAACCAAAGAGTGAAATGGGTGTAATAAAGTACTGAACCTGGAATGTGTGTCCCCCACAATTTGGATATGGTGCTGTACCTTTGCAATATGGAGATAGTATGGTTGTATGAAATACTGAACATCCACAGTTGTCTAGAGCCATATAAATCAAATGTAGCAGGATGCTGTACCTGAACACAGCCAGATATGAACATGTATGAATAAAAATGGAACGTATATTAATGTAGCAGTAACATTCCCATCACCAACATTCCTAAGGTTACATATAGGAAACTGTACTAATACATGTGGGGGATATATACTAGGAATGTACAGCATATGTATAGGTAGTTTAAGTTGTTAATGTAATATTACTTCACCCTACCCCATTTTCACAAATGATGCCATTCCACACCAAACTGGGTATGTGTATACACAATTAATTCCCATGGACATTTGTCCTGTTGGTTCATTCATATCTGCATGTACGTTGATGCATGTGCCCTGTTCACATATCCAAACCTGATGGCCTGTTTCCATCAATCAACCGTGCATGCTGTTGGATTGTGTACTGTTGTTCTAAATATGCATGTGTTATGCTTGCTGTTCAATGTTTGGAATCATGGGTGTTTGGTTAATGGGAATACTGATGCATGCTGTTATAACTAATTTCGAATGGTGTTGTTTGTTACTAACCCAAAATGTCATAAAATACTGCTGAACATAGGACAACAGGGAAGGCGGGTTCCAGCGGACCCACCTCTCCCACCTCAGCTGGCGAGTGCACCTGGCCCCAGTGCCCAGGCCGGAACCTCCTCCGGTGGCCCTGTGCCACCTTCGGGTGGAAGCGCTGCAGGGGATGGGGCTTGTCCCCCCTCTGCAAGTGTGGCCGGAGGAGAACGTCCACTCACCCTCCATAGTGTCCGGTCTGTGGTGCATAGCGAGATCAGGCATGCTGTGCTTGATCCCCTACGCCAGCTCGAGGCGAGGGTGGCGCAACTCACAGGTGTGCCTGCCCGTCCTGGGTAGTGAAGACGCAGTGGTAACTGCCCATGGGTGGGGGATCTCGGTTCCACTGTTGCCATCTGTGGGCTCATTGGCTCGCGATATCCAAACATCCGTCCCCGTCAATTGTGTTTACCCCCTACATGTCATACTCCGCCCCTGTATGCGTCTTGTTTGTCTTGTCTGTTAACCTCCCCAACCTACCTCCCCACATATACCTACTTCCTGTACCTCACATTCCACACTCACCTGAAAAAAAATAAAAAAAGGGCACTTTGTTCCCACAAAAAAATTACGCCCCATACATAGCTGCCCATTTTGCAGACATGTCTGCTGGACATGTCAGCTGATAATTAACATTGGCTGTACAAATTATTTTATTGTCCTCACCCCTCTCTCAGGGGTGGAAGGTTTCAAACGTCACACCAAATTTCACACACATGCACAGCTGTTGCCGGTAAAGAAATGGGCAGCTATGGGCCTTCCCTACATCCTTCCTGCACATCCCGAGCTTGTTTTCCTACTGTCCTACCCTCTTTGTGCCCCCCTTTTCACCACTTTCCTATCTCCCCATTTTCTTTTCTTTAAAAGAAATTTAGCGCGGGTGTTAGCGAGAGTAAGCACTTTTAAGCAGTAGTTAGCGGGTGTGCGCTTGTGTGCGTTTAGCTAAGCGAGTGTGTGCATGCGTGAGCATCGCGCAAATCAGCGCAAACCCGCTTACAACTGCTTAAAAGTGCCTTAGTCACTCTGTATGACAAGGCCTGTAGTCTGCTCATCAGCAAAATAAAATTCCCCTGTCAGTCTCTAACACAGGACCTTGGAAACACTAGTCTGCATGACTTGCCACTAAGCCATAACTGATATACAAGAACTTGGTGCTGAAAGCAATATATCATGACATAGAATGACTGAATGTAAAGGTAATATAGGAAGGTCATTACACAAAGCTTGTTTCCTGTATCTTTACTGGCAGTTCTTGTGGAATTGCATTACATTAGTGTGATAAGAGAAACAGCCATGCTAGGAGGTAATAATGTTAGAGTAGCACCTTACAAACCACACATGGTATCAGAGCAGGATAAACACCACCATATTTGAATAGGTATGAGGCCAGACATCCCAACTGTGACTGATTTACAGGGATGTCCTTCATTTGTCAAAAAATGTTACCTGTGCCCCACTGACTCCCTGCGAAATGTACTAACAGTAGGCAGAAAGGTGGGGAATCCCACGTAATGGTGACCGTCAATAAGTTAAAGTACACACTACTTGCATGTCAGAAATGGTGTAGTAATACATATGCTCAAAATACCCCACAGTCAACTGCAGAATATCTGAAATATATCACGGGTGTATCCCACTGATATGTACCGTTCCCTGAGACTGCTCAAATATATACCTGAGAGTATCTGAGGCCTGCAAGTGTCAGAAACACACAGGCATATCGGCCTGTCTGCTGTTACACACTCTGCGAATAGCTGTAGAATTGCTTCCACAAGCACACCCTCCTGTAGGAGTACAACCCAGAAATATCAAAGGATGTAGCCATCTAACAAACGAAGGACAGTATAGCAGTTTACAAGCACTGCATGTGCCTGATATTCATAACTGTTAGTACAAAGTACAAGGCCCTACTACTGCTTAGCAGCAAAATAAGATACCCTTGTAAGTGTCAAACCCCAGACCTTGGCCTCACCAGACTGCATGCAGTGTCACCAAACCACACCAAACATATAAGAAATTGCTGCTGAAAGAAGTATATTGTGCATTACAAGGAGTGAATGTAAATGGAAAATAGGAAAGCCATAGCAACACATTCCAGTAAAGACAAATATCAGGACTTCAAGGAGTGAATGTAAAGGCAAAATAGTGAAGCCATAGCAACACATTGCAGGAGCTACTGTTGTATACCAGTTAATCCACGGGTCCCACAGGAAAGTACATACTCCCATGTAAACAGTGTTAGCATTATTAGGTGTGAGTTAACATACACACTGAGAAGAATGAACTGCAAGAAGCAACAGTCAGGTTTCAGTACAACATGCATTTCAGTGGCTACAACACAGCCTTCAATATGAGAGACATACCAACCTTTTTACTGACACAACAGTGTCCACAGCAAACCAGCATGGTCCCCACCTTGCTAAACTGAAAGGCCTACGCCTACCTAACCTAACATTTTCTAGCACTGTCCTGAAATCACAGTGAGAACTGCAATTACCACACAGCAGGCTGCATGCAATTAGTAAATGCTGGCCAACAATTGGTGCAGAGGCCATCACATGCACATGTGCAGATACCTACAAAAGCAGCCTGTACTGCCAGTCCACACATGCAATAATATCATTGCAGCCACTGGAGAGAGAGAGAGACCAAAAAAATTAAAAAAAAAACAAGCCTTCAAGCCAGCCATCCAAAAAAGCTGTCAGAAACAAAGGTAATGTAAACTATATAATCTAATATTCTACATACTGTGAACCCTCCATATGTGTTAGCAGTCTGTATCTATATATGTATATGAATATGTGCATAGGGCAAGAGACATACTGCAACTGTTAGTGAAGGCTGGACATACATATGTAGTTGAAGGTTGCTATGTGCACATATCAATGTAGGTTGTAGTACAATGTAGGTTGTACAGCAATGGATGTTTAGAAGTATGTTAGTGTGTATGTGTGTATATGTGTGTGTATATATATATATATATATATATATATATATATATATATATATATATATATATATATATATATATATATATATATATATATATATATGAGAGAGAGAGGTATGTATAAATAGACATATATAGATAGAATATGTATATACATATAGATGTAATAGATATATATATAGATGCATACACCTATACAGACAGATATGAATGTCTATAGATATGTATGTGTATATATAGATATATATATAGATATATATAGATATATATAGATATATATAGATATATATAGATAGATAGAGAGTGAGAGAGGCACATGGGGGCAGATGTACTGCAACAGGTGCCTGGTGACAAAGGCATGGACTGACCATCAGTGTGGATACTGGAGTACCATACCCCATTCCAAAACACTTTAACCACTAACTACCACATAGGTGGTTGCCTGCCTACTACTGGAGGTGTCAGAAGGGAACATGGGAAACAAGTGTACAATAGCCTCCCCTTTGATATTCGCAGTGGCACACTAGTCTTGTAATCCCTGTACATGGTATGTGTCATCACAAATGGTGTGTTAGCTAGGGAAAAGTAGGTCAGTGTACCCCTCTACACCTCACAATGTCCTACACTGTATGTACCTCCCATGACAACTACAGCAAGGGGAAAAGGCCACAGACATACCTAACAGAGTGATAATGCCCTCAAACACATTCCCTATGCAGAGTGACTGACAAAACCACAGATAGAGTGCCTTTCATACGACCTACACAGAGGTTACCACTGCTGGATATACAGAGTTATGTCACACCCATACCAGTTGTCCAACCGCCATGGTAACACCTCACAATCTGTCCAGCCTACATGACCTATGGCCCTCATCCTTGTCACCACAATAAAGAGCACATGCTGGAAGTACAGGTTCCTATCCAGAAATAAGCCATACCCTAGACTAAACCACCCAGCATTAACAGGCAAGGCTCCTTATTAGTAGATGTCAGACATACCCCTGATGAATGTTATGGAGATGGGTAATATGCCGTATGAGTCACCTCTGTGTAACTGTTTGACAGGAGCAAGTACAATCACATTACATGTGTCCCAAGGGGCAGGGTAGCATAAGGCTATGCTGCCATAAGCCCAGGGCCAATAGCATAGTACCTACCCATGACACAATGCACACACGCATGTACTCATTGCAATACCAACTATGTGAGGTGGAATGAGTGTGACACTGACTGTGCAAGGTCTGTAATGGTGTGATTGCTCAGCATGACTTTGTGTCTGTCATGGTAGTGTGTGTCCTCGGTGTGAGGCCAGAGAAGGATGTCAGTTATTGGGATACAAACATACTACATTGCCATATGTTGTGCTGTAGTTCCCTGTGTACGACTGCGGTGTAGGTAGGGGTATGGCAGCAAAGACTAGGGTGGATTACCAGTGAAACTGTAAATGTGCATTGCATGGGATGACAATATTCTCCATCCATTATCTTGATACATACCCCCAGTGTGAGGTTGTGCATTGTACCTCAAACATTGTGCCAAGTGCTGGTGTATACTAGTTTGTTGTATAGTGTGTGCCTGGCACTGTCACACAGTTGTTGGCTGAGCAGTGATATGTGGTAATTTACATGTGTATCCCCTGATAGACAGACAGATGCTATATATGGCAGTTCAGTGATATCAGTACAGTAGAGTATTACGTGTGCCATATTACTTGCTCACATATTTTTCTTTTCCTTCCAGGGCAATGGTGCATCAGCGCAACCCCTGTTATTCAGCTGCAGAGGAGGGGATACACCGGAGCCTGGTGCAGGATTTTTCCACACTGTTTTCCAGGACCAGCCAGAACCAGCAGGAGAGGGCTGCACTGTGGCAAGACCTTGTCCGTCGGGTAAATGACATAGGCATGCATAACCGGACATATGAGCAGGTACGCCATCACTGCAGTGATTTAATTAAAAATGTCCGTTAGTGTGTGTCTGATATCCACAGACAACAGCTTGTCACAGGTGGTGGGGTACCTATCCACCCCCCCACCAGAGTGGAGGAACTCCTAAGTGTTGTGGCTCCAGGCCAACAACAACAACATCCATAGACATGTGTCATGATGGAGGCTGGAGCCACCCAGCATGTGGACATGGAGTGTGCAGGTAACATGCCATATCTGTAGTTGACTGTTCTCTGCACTGGTAGTTCATGCATGTGTGAGATGTGTACTGTGTGTGTAGCTGTTATCCTGCCTATTCTTGTGCAAGATTGATATTCTGAATATCATCATTACACCTGTGAAAGTCAACTGTTGTACTACTGTACTGTATCATACTCACAGTATCAGTGGCACAGTTGTGGCCACTGACAATAACTCTCTTGTTTGTGCAGGTCCCTCTGGAGTAACAGCAAGGCAGCCAATCCATGCTGGTGAGTGTGTAATAACAATACTATTAATACTAATAATAATATTAATAGTTATAGTACCCTCAAACAGCATTGTGTATGTGTTTGATTGCAGGTGTGTGTGTGTGTGTGTGTGTGTTTGTATCTGCTGTACTGAGGAGTGTGCATGTGTGCCCCTGTGCATGCGCATCTGTGTTAACCTTGTGTACACATTGTAAACTGTGTTTCCTGTCTTCCTCTCACAGGTACTGGTGTTGCTCTGTTGGCGTGCAGCAGGGAACCTGAAGCCACTGCTGGGGATAGTGATAATGATGATACATGTGTAATGGCACAGGGAGGTGTGACAGGGTCTGTTGTTGGTCAGCCAATCGACAGTATACAGCAGTCAACCCCATCAATGTGCACAGTCATCCTGCTGATACATCCATTGTCACCAATGTCCTTAGCTGAGGGACAGCATACAGTGGGCATTGACCAGGGTAATGTGGTATCAGTGGCACATGCATCCCCTCACAGCAGCCATGGCCAGAGTCCTGACATGGTACCACACAGGCAGATGTCCAGGGGTTCTCGTGGGAGCATCCGTGGTCGTACTGCCCCTGTCAGACGTGCCCACAGAGGTCTTTCAACCTCAGCTATGTTCCGGGCTGTAATGCAGGCAGAGGCACAGGCACGTATGGAACGGTACACCAGGCAGCGTCTGAGGGAGCTTAGAGCACATCGCACTGCTATGAATGACACTATGCGTGACGTTGCGGCTGACATCCGTAGTGTTGGCGAGGTCATTGACAGATGTTGGGGGGACACATTAGATCTGTTCCACAACTACATGTCCATGAGCCAGGGCAATACAGGACGGTTGAGACGTCGACGTGGACGTATGCCAGCAACATCATCAGCTGGCAGTCGCGGATGACAAACCCACAGCCGCTCCCATGGTGCCAGTACCAACCCCAGCAATGCTGGGTCTGTGCTGTCATCAGACCATCCTAGAAGACCACATGCATGTGGCTCTGGACAGTCACAGCAGGGACATGTGTCCAGTCATCAACCAACTGCTTCTGATGACAGTACCCAGTCTGGCTTAGTACCTGATACTGTCCCTGCCAGGCACAGGTACCGTGCCCGTGGCCAGAGACAGTGATCTGTATGACCTGGCAGGTACAGTCTGTGGCTGCCCACAAACACCCGTATACGGCAGCCATGTGGTGGAACTGTGTGCATGCATACACACATGCATAATGCTAACACCTAGGGCTAAGACATACACACACACACACACACACACACACACACACACACACACACACCGCATCAACATTGCCCCATTTTGTACTGTTGTCCCGCACTAACACACACACACATACATGTTGATTGGATGTGTCAGTGGCAGACTCTGGCATACCAAGTACACACCCTGTGCATATGATGAAACTGTGCCACCTCCTGCAATCTGTAACATTGATGCAGGAACAGGATAGCATGGTGCTGATGCACAGGGTGACTACATAGCACTGTAGTAATATTATCATGTTGGTTACAGTACAGTGTAATGATATCAATGTGGGTATATCCCAGCATGCCTGATGCATTAACAGTATGATTGTCATTGTAGTTTTTTATATACCAGTGTTAATTCCAAAAGTGTAATGTCTGCACATGTTTGCATTCTGGTGGTAAGGCTGAAAACACAAACCCACGTACATAGGTATCACAGGGGATAAGAAACGAGAAGTAATGATACTCCATGCCAGACATCTAAACCGCAAGATGCATGCAGTCCAAAGTCTACTCAGCATGGAGAATGTTGATATCTGTGCAGTAACAGAAACCTGGTTCAAGGCTCCCAAGAGCACCCTAGCACTATCAGGTTACACCTCATACCATGCTTTACAGCCCCAAAACATGGAACTAACTACGAAAGGAGGGCGAGTATCAATAGATGTCAAGGATACCCACACCCCCAGGTTGGTGCCACAGCTTGAAGCATCAGACTATCCACGTGCAACTGACAGTGGGTAAAACTGCCTTCCAGTTCATAGCCTGCTACAGACCACCCTCCTAAACTCAGGAAACCCACTTGGCCTACTGAAGAACACATGTTAATATGAAGGTGTCTATAAACAACATTATATTGGGCAACTTCATCTACCCACACACAGACTGGGAGCATTACTGTAGCTGCAACACTCTAGGCCAAAGGTTCCCAGAATTCATAAACTCAATTGCTATGGAACAACTTGTTACCACTCCCACAAGAGGGGAAAACATACTGCACGTGATCATCACCAACATGGGGACTGTATGCTCCAGACCAGAAGTGTATCCCTCACTGGTAAGATCAGACCATAGAGTAATCTCACCGTATATTCACATATCAACCCCAGCCCCTGCCCAGAAAACCACAGTGAAAAAGTTGTCTAAAGCAAATTCCACACACCTCAAAACCGAGACAGAGGTGGAATCCTTCAAAGCCCCCGGGCCTGTGGAAAATACGGCCCACACTACTGAATCCTTTATAAATGCATTCTATGAACACCTTCAGGAATGCACAGATCATGCAATTCCATATATAACCATGACCCAATCCTCCAAAGACAGGCATCCTTTCTGGTGGACCCCAGCCACATAACAGAAAACAATAGAAGGAGGAAGCTACTACATGATCGAGCAATATCCCACAAAGGGAAGGCATCTCTGATCAGTATTTTGAAAACATTTTGGGCACTCATAAAATCGTCTAAGGCCAGCTTCAAGAGAAATATTGCACAAGACACTAAGGATAATCACAAGGCTTTCTTTACTTATGTTAGGAATCTGGGTGGGAATTCCCAGATATGCTCAGAAGTTGTCCTAAATGACAAAGAATACACCTAAGCCACATACATTGCCAACATCATTGCTGACAGGTTCAGCACAAACATCTCACCCCCCTCCCCACCACAAGGGCAAATCTATATCCCAGCAGAGTGATGCCCCCCTGACATCTGAGATGCTCAGTCGCCCTCTCCAAAGCAAAAACACAGCATCAATGGGAGCAGACAGTGTCCCAGGCTGCAATCTACATGAACTCCAAGTAGAACTAAATACAAACATAAAACTACTGTTCAATCCCAGCCTTACTACAGGATATGCACCCAAGGAGTGGCGTACAGCAACAGTGATCCCTCTCCACAAAGGTGGTGCCTCAACGTATCCTGGACACTATCACCCCATACGCCTGACTAGCTTGGTCTGCAAAGCTATGGAAAGGATCATCATAGACTCATAAATAAAGCTATTGGGGACGTACAGACACTGGATCCTACCCAGTTCGGCTTTGCTGAGGGCACATCCTGCCTCTTAAACCTGGTCGATGTCTTTGAAACGGTCACCAAGGCCAGTGACGAGGGGAAGGTGTTCAACACAGCCTACCTGGACCTCGCAAAAGCCTTCGATACAATACCCCACTCGGGCATTATAGAGACGCTCACCAACATAACTATAAACCCCTATGTCACTAGATGGATTGCAAACTGGCTCATGGACAGAACACACATGGTCAGAATTGCTGGAGCCATGTCACACTCCAAACCGGTTACAAGTGGCATCCCACAGAGTTCAGTCCTGGGACCTCTCTTGTTTGGTATATATTTCTCAGAGGTACAGGCCAACGCAGATGGACTGTGGCTGAGCGGGTTCGCAGATGACTGGAACCTGTGCTCCATAATCAACTCACCAGCCAACAGAAGCATCCAACAAAAGGGCCTCATAGAAACAGACAACTGGTGCCAGAGCCATGGCCTCAAGCTAAACACCAAAACGTGTATAGTCATCCCCTTTGGCAAGAACAAAGTGCCCACAAATTAACACATAGGTGGTAAGCCATTAAGTACAGTACACATGATTAGGGACCTGGGGACCCGAGTTGATAGCAAACTCTCATTTGACAACCACATTGTTGTAGTGGTTACACAGACAGTTTATATAGGCCACCTACTCATGAAGGGATTCACAGCTAGATCACGGGAGGTCATCGTGCCTCTTCAGTCATCCCTCATCAGGCCCATAATTGAGTACAATGCCCCTTTTGTGGTGTACCTTACCAGAGACCTGATCTGCAGCAACTGGAAAGTCCAGAAAAGTACCTCACCAAGGGGATCAAAGGGCTCCAACAGATGCCTGACATATAGAACCATGTCCAACCTGGAATTAATGGACATGCTGCACCTCAGAAAATCCAATTTCCATGGAGCTATGCGCTCGTGACACTTGCACCTCAGCACTTACATAAATAGGACATGCTGGAGGGACAGATTCATAACCCAGAGGCTCCCTTCACTCTGGAATAAAATCACAGTCCAGGTTAGGCAGAGTCCCTAAATGAGACTCTGCAAGAGGACTGTTGCTGAGTGGATGGGAGATTGTAGGTTTACCCGGGTTTCACTTCTGTGTCATTGTTACACTGAGGCTGAGTATAGTAACCTGGAAAAAGGCCATATGAAAATACATTTAAAATGGGTGGCAAAAGACAAACACAGTCTGGCTAGGCTTATAACTGCCCTAGGGCAGATAGCCTAGTATGAACCTATGAACCTATTACATGATGTATCCTCAACTGATACACAGATGTAGGAAACCCAGTGTCAGTGATATCCCTGCAGTACTATACTACACCAGTAGCCATTCTTACTGAGCCCCACACATCCCTGGGAAGAATACTGTTTGGCATATAGCAGTATCATGTACATGCCAACGCACTAGCGATATGTTCATCCACGACTGGAAATGTATACAGTGGCCTACAATGCTGTCTGCACATGACGCACACGAACACCAGAAAGGTATCGTACAGATAGATACCTATTGTCCAAGCCATGCTCTATTACTGTAACGCAACTGTAACTTTGTCATCAGCATGTACTTAACATAGTATTCCAGTAGTACCATGTAGGTGGCAGCACCCATCATGTAGAACGGATAATGGTGTATACATATGGACAAGTGTTTTCTTGTCTATCCTGTGATATTCACATTTCCAAAGGTATCGTGCAGTCCCTTGGTGTATCGCCTAAGCAAGAAGGTGTCTTTATGCATATCAGCAACAGTTGCCATACAACTACACTGGATGTCCATTACTCACAGACTTTGCTGTGTTATAACATGTGTGACACATACTCCAGACATGAACCCTCACCCACATCAATATATCACAGCTTTCATGAGTGTGTGTCACCCAGTTGGCCTAGGACACAGATCACTGCAGTAGCCTGCATTGTCAGCAACATACATGTATGGCGTACAGTCTGGGAATCTGCAGGACATGCTGGCACAGGTAACAACTGTATTCATATGAGGCGGCCTTCACACATAGGAACTATTGAAGGTCACAGGTACATATCTGTATGTGGTACACACATACCTGATGTGTGCATTGCAATTACTGTTATAATTATATGTCATACAATAATAAAAGCAAAACCCACCACACATTGACAAACTGTGTGACAAACACACACATGGCTTTTGTGGGATTCAAACCACTACCTAACTATGTTATGACACTTGAGAGAGACTCATTAGCACAGCGCGCTATTCACATTACTGGGTGGTTTCCCTTCTGCTGTACTTATAGGATGCTGACATCATCAGTCTTTACAAAGGGGAATGTACATCATGTAGTGTGTTATTCCAGTTGTCAAAAGGGACATTTCTTTCAAAGTGAATTGCACACATGCACACCCCCTGCCCCCCCATCACACACACACACACACACACACTGAGCATTTGCAGGATTCAAACCCCTACCTAACTATGTTATGACACTTGAGAGAGACACATTAGCACAGCGCGCTATTCGCATTACTGGGTGGTTTCCCTTCTCCTGCTGTACTTATAGGGTGCTGACATCATCAGTCTTTACAAAGAGGAATGTACATCATGTAGTGTGTTATTCCAGTTGTCAAAAGGGACATTTCTTTCAAAGTGAATTGCACACATGCACACCCCCCCCCACACACACACACACACACACACACACACACACACACACACACACACACACACTGAGCATTTGCAGGATTCAGACCCCTACCTAACTATGTTATGACACTTGAGAGAGACGCATTAGCACAGCATGCTATTCGCATTATTGGGTGGCTTTTATTCTCTTGCAGTATTTATAGGGTGCTGACATCAGTTTTTACAAAGAGGTATGTACATCTATTACTATCCCTCAGTATGGGGGATAACAATATATATTCGTTTAACAGACGCCTAGTTCAGGGTCACATATGCACATCAGCACTGCCTGGTTATGTTTTATACCATGCTTCGTGAACACAGGACTTGTAACACACAACACAACCAGGGAGTGTATCCATATCCATATGCTCTTCAGTGTTTCCCTTAGAACTGTTCTACTTTCAATCTAAACTGTCTATTCTCTATCTGAAAAGCCCAGCACTTGCTCCTAAAGCATTTTTACACGGGTAAAGCACTCTTAAACAAAAAGAAAGCACTACATCCACCTACAATCCCCTTGAGTACCCATTTCCCTATAGGTCCTTTCTGACTCAGTTACACAGCAATCCCTTACACTATTCTAGCATGTCGAAGGGTCAATTACTGGCATCCTCTCCAGTTCAGCTGGTGAATCTGTGAATCGTGAGGCAATGTTACAACTGCCTCATGTACACGGACAACCCTCTCCTCCTCCCAACAAATACAAGTATATGTGAGAGATGCAACTATATAGCCAAACTGGAGGCTGAGCTCTCTCGACTCAGTACTGGCAAAACCAGTCAGGAGGAGAAGGTAACCACACACACCACAAACCCAGTCTCACATAGACCTATCACAACTGCAAACCAAACACATAAACACACAACAACATACTCGGAGGCTCTAATTAAAAATCTACCAAAACAACAGAGGCCTCCAAAGCAGACATCCAAGCAACAACTACCTCAAAACATAGCACATGCAACACATAGTTCACAAAGTCAGTGTGCCAAACAACATGCCTGATACATTTGTAATAGGTGACTCCATAGTCAGACACACTGACGTCCTGCTCACCAGACTGAACAAGGAAAAGGTTACAGTAAGCTGCCTGTCTGACTCTAGAATCCGCCACATAACACACGCACTCAGGTCACTCCAAAGCAAGTACAAATATGACTCAGTCATTGTCCATGCCGGTGTGAATGACCTGACACGTACCTCCCTGGACTACATGAAAAGAGACATAGAGGAGCTCTCTGATTATGTAGCCCAGGCCGGTATGACCCTGACCCTGAGCAGCATCTTACCCTCACCAAGAATGATGCCACAGTACACAGACAAAATGATCAGCTTTAACAATTGGCTCAATTACTGGTGTCATTCTAAGGGGATCCAATGTCTGTCTGCTTGGGATGACATGCTTGACAAGCCACGCTGCTTCGCAAGGGATGGCTTGCACCTCTCACCTCTGGGCTTCCGGATATTGGCCAAGGCACTTGCCACCCCCATAGTGCCTTTTTTAGGCAAGGCTCAAAAGACAAACCCACCTCCCTAGAAAACACAAGTGGAAAAAAAATAAGGGTAATGCTGCTCAATCCCAGAAGTGTAAACCTCAAGATGCATGCTCTCAAAGCCCTCCTCAGTATGGAGAACATCGATGTCTGTGCAGTGACTGAAACCTGGTTCAAGGCTCCTGAGAGCACCCCAGCACTACCAGGTTATACCTCATATCATGCTTTTCGGCCCCAAAACTTGGACCGAACCACAAAAGGAGGGGGAGTATCCATATTCATCAAAGATACCCACACCTCCAGGTTAGTGGCAACGCACGAAGCATTGGAGACCATCCATGTGCAACTAACCGTAGGCAAAACTGCCCTACAGTTTGTAGCATGCTACAGACCACCCTCTCAAACTCAGGAACCCCACTCAGCCTTCCTGAAGACACTGGAGAGTATGAATGTCTCTCCAAATACCATCATATTGGGAGACTTCAACTACCCAAACATAGACTGGGAGCATTACTCAAGCCCCAACACCCTAGCCCAAAGGTTCCTAGAATTCATACACTCAAATGCGTTGGAACAACTAGTCACCACTCCCACAAGAGGAGATAATATACTAGACCCGATCATCACGAACATGGGGACACAATGCTCCACACCGGACGTATACCCCTCATTGGTGAGATCAGACCATAAATTAATCTCACTGGAAATCCACATCCCGCCCCCACCCCCAGCACAAAAGACCACAGTGAAGAATTCCTCAAAAGCCGACTTCACACTTCTTAAGACTGAAGTGGTATCCTTCAAGGCCCCTGGGCCAGTGGAAACCACAGCCCACACAGCTGTATCCTTTATCAATGCTTTCTACGGACACCTTCAAGACTGCATGTATCATGCAATCCCAAATAAAACCAAGACCTATTCCCCCAAAGGCAGGCATCCTGTCTGGTGGACCCCAGCCATTAGCAAGCTTTACAACAGGAGGAGGAAGCTACTACATGACAGAGCAAAATCCCCAAAAAGGAAGGCATCTCTGATCAGTGCTAGCAAAAAACTACGATCGCTCATAAAATCATCCAAGGCCAACTTTGAGAGAAAAATCGCAAAAGACACTAAAGACAATCACAAGGCCTTCTTTAGTTATCTTAGAAACCTGGGTGGAACTCCCAGATATGCTCAGAGTTAGTCCAAAATGACAAAAAATACACTGAACACACAGACATTGCCAACATACTGGCAGACAGGTTCAGTGCAAATTTCTACCCCCCCCCCCGAAAAGGGGAAATATCTATCCCAGCAGAGTGTAGCCTCCCTGACATCTCAGATGCCCAGGTGAGAGCCGCCATCTCCAAAGCTAAAAACACAGCATCAATGGGACCAGACGGTGTCCCGGGTTGCATGCTACATGAACTCCAAGAGGAACTAAACCTGCACATAAGGCTGCTGTTTAATCATAGCCTTATTACAGGATACGTACCCAAAGAATGGCGTACAGCAGCAGTGGTCCCACTCCACAAAGGAGGTGCTTCTACGGACCCTGGAAATTACCGCTCCATAAGCTTGACGAGCCTGGTCTGCAAAGCTATGGAGAGGATCATTATGGAACTCATAAACAAAGACATTGGGGACCTACAGACACTGGATCCTACCCAATTCTGCTTTGTCAAGGGCAGATCCTGCCTTTTGGACCTGGTCGACTTTTTTGAAAGTCATTAAGGCCATTGATAAGGGTAAGGCAGTTCACACAGCCTACCTTGATCTTTCAAAAGCCTTCGACACAATACCCCACTCAGGCATCATAGACAAGCTCACCAGCTTAAATGTAAACCCATATGTCATGAGATGGGTTGCAAACTGGCTCACGGACAGAACCCACAAGGTCAGAATTGCTGGAGCCATGTCAGACTCTAAGCCAGTCGCAAGCGGTGTCCCACAGGGCTCGGTCCTGGGACCCCTCTTGTTCGGCATTTATTTTTCCAAGGTGCAAGCAAACAGGAGGATTGTGGCTGACAAAGTTCGCAGATGACTGCAAACTGGGCGCCATAATTGATACTCCAGCGGACACAAGCATCCTTCAGAATGGCCTCGTAGAAACGGATAACTGGTGCCAGAGCCATGGCCTTAAACTGAACGCCAAAAACTGTATAGTCATACCCTTTGGGAAAAACAAAGTACCCACAAATTAACACATAGGTGGTAATCCATTAAGTACGGAAGAAGTAATCGGAGACCTAAGGACCCAAGTTGACAGTAACCTCTCATTTGACACTCACATTGCCAAGGTGGTTAGGAAGACCTTCTATATTACCCACCTTATCATGAAAGGATTCACATCTAGATCAAGAGAGGTCATCGTGCCCCTATACCCTTCCCTTATCAGGCCCATAATTGAGTCTAATGCCCCATTTGGGATGTACCTTACCCAACACCTGCAGCAGTTAGAAAGACCCCAAACGTACCTCACCAAGAGGATCAAGGGTCTCAAACATATGTCATATGCTGCCCGGCTGAAGGCACTCCAGCTCTATTCAGTCGCATACCGCCTACTCGGAGGCGATCTATGCCTGACGTACAAGGCCATGTCCAATCCGGAATTAATGGACATGCTCCACCTCAGAAAAATCCATCTCCAACAGAGCCACGAGAGCGAGAGATTTGAACCTCAACACAGTAATAAATAGGACGTGCTGGAGGGACAGATTCCTAACCCAGAGGCTCCCTACACTCTGGAACAGAATCCCAGTCCATATTAGGCAGAGCCCCTCACTGACTCTCTTCAAGAGAAATCTTGAGTGGATGGGAGTTCGTAGGTTTACCCCGGGGGTCATGTCTGTGTCACTACTAGACAGGCACAGTAAACTAAACCCTAAATGGGCATAGTATTCTCATTCCAAGGGGTGGCGAAAGCCACACACACTCTGGCTAGGCTTATAAATGCCCTAGGGCAGATGGCCTAGTATGAACCTATATACATCACAGATGCACACACTTCTGGGTTGTTACCACTGCACTAAGCATGACAGGCCATACGTATACAACTACCATTGTGCAAAACTGCCTTATGGTTTGGTGTGTAGTTCAGACCACCCCCTCCCATATCCAGGAACCACACTTGGCTTCCCTGGGAACAGTGTGGGATATGAAGGTGTTCACATACGCCATTACAGTGGTTAACTTCAGGTACAGGAATATTGACTGGGGGAACTACTCCGGCCTCATCAACATCACGGTACAGCCACTACAATTTGTGAATCCATGTGCTATGGCAGAACCAGTCACCACAGCCACAAGGGGGAATACATATTGGACCTGATCATCACCAACATGGGGACTCTATGTTCCGCACCAGAGGTAGACCACCCTTGTTAAGCTATGACCATAACCAACTTTCCCTGGACGTCCATATCTGATCCCCACCCCCAGGCAAGGAAATCACTGCTAACAAAGTATTTCTCAAAAGCAGACTTTGCACTTGTGAAGACTGGGGTGGAATACTTCAAAGGCCCTGTGCTGGAAGATTATACAGGCCAGTCTGCATAATCCTTTACTAATGCATTCTATGAGCACCTGCAGGTTTTCATTGATCATGCTATCCCAAATAAAACCAAGACTCCTCCACAACAGGAGACCTGTCTGGTTGACACCAGCCATATATAAGCTGTACAACAGAAGGAGTGAGCTAATACATAACAGAGCAATATCCCACAGAGGGAGGACATCTCTGAGCAGTATTGGCAGGACACTTCAATCCCTCAAAATCATCACTTGCAAGTTTTGACAGTGAAATTGCCCAGACACTACAAATAAGGCTCTCCTCAGTCTGGAATTGAATCCCAATTACTGTTAGATATAGACCCTCGCCAACCCTCTTCCAGCAAACTCCAGCCACATGGATGTGACATAGCAAATTTCAACCCCTGGGATCTCCACTGTGTCCCTGCTTGACGGAGGCACAGCAAACTAGGCTTAAACGGTGCCTTCTGTGACCTACTTTCCAGAGGCACCGTATGGAGAGGCAGACGCCAAATACACTCTGGCTAGGCTTATGTATTCCCTAGGGCAAACAGCCTAGTATCGACCTCTGCACCCATATGTTCATGTTTGGGATGCACAATATTTGTTGCTGATAAACTGTTTGCAGGTCTTTATTGCCATAGCTTTCCCTGTTTCTATGAACAACTTGTGTATCTGTGGAAGATGTTTGATCATGGCAGGGTTCCAGTATATTACTTATGTCTCTGTTGTCATTTAACTGTGTGCACTGGGCAGATTGCTGTATTGTGGGAGGTTCCTGGCTTAACACATACAAATGCAAGATATGTGTGTCCGACTGCTATACTGAGACATGACCTAAGTGTGTGAGCATGCCCAGTTCAGGCTTTCCATGGTTTGTTGCCTGACATGTCTCATTTATCAAAGTGTGTGAGCATGCCCAGTGTGACCTTTCCATATGTTGAGATCTGAGGTCCACTACATTTGTGGTTGTGTGTGAACTTGAACAATATTTGTCATTTATGTGTGTGTGTGTGTTGGAAGTCATGTTGTGTTCTTACTGCCCAGCTACTTTGTGTCTGAACCCAACAGGGATTATGCTGTGCCTGCAGGGTTTCCATGGGACAGTTTGCATACACTTGTCAACATTCTTTCATACTGACCAAACAGTGTAGTGGTTCAGTCCTTTCGCTCTGGTGCACAGTATCCTGGGTTTGAGTCCCATCACTGCTTTATATATTCATACTGTGCACACCAGACTAAGGTATGACCATGTTGCATTTTGTTCAGCTATGGCCTACTTAAACCAGGCTTGTCCAACATTACTAGTGTATTCCGCAACTTGGGTGAACATTGAGAAACACTAGGCTATGTGCCCTAGGGCATTTCTAATCCTAGTCAGAGTGTGTTTGTCCTTCAACACACATTTTAACTGTAGTTTGCCATGACATTTTTCAAGGTTAGTATACTGTGCCTCTGTCTAACTGTGACATAAAAGTGATACCCAGGGTAAACCTACCATCTGCCATCCACTCAAGATTCATCTTGAAGAGAGTCAATGAGGGACTCTCTGGCTAACCTGGACTGTGAATTTACTCGAGTGGAGGGAGCTTCTGGGTTATGGATCAATCACTACAGTATGTCTTAATTATTGCAGTGCTGAGGTTCAGGTCTCTCATGTGCATAGCTCAATGGGATTCAGATTTTACAAGGTGCAGCATGTGCATTGATTCCATGTTGGACATGGCTATATACATCAGGCACAGGTCGCCTCTGGGCAGGCAGTATGCCACTGTGTGGAGCTGCAGTTTGTTTAATCAGGCAGATTTGGGGTCTTTCCAGTTGCTGGAGGTGTCTGCTAAGGTACATCCCACAAGGGGCATTGTACTCAATTGTGAGCCTGATGAAGGATGACTGAAGAGGCACGATGACCTCCCCTGATATAGATGTGATTACCTTCATGATTAGGTGGGTATATGAAATGTTTTTATAACCACTACAGCCACATGGTTGTCAAATGCGAGATCAACATGTGTCCCCAGGGCTCTTATTACTTCTTCTGTATGTAATGGGTTACCACCTATGTGGTAATTGGTGGCCACTTACTGTTTTTCCAAAGGGGATGACAATATACTTTTTTGTGTTTAGCTTGATGACATGGCTGTGGCACCAGTTGTCTGTTTCTATGAGGCCCTTTTGTAGGATGCTTGTGTCAGCTGGAGGGTCAGATATGGCGGCCAGTTTGTAGTCATCTGCAAACTTGTTGGCCTGTACCTCAGAGAATTATATACTGAACAGGGGGGTCCCAGGACCGAGCCTTGTGGGATGCCAGTTGTAGCTGGTTTGGACTCTGACATGGCTCCAGCATTTCTGACCATGTCAGTTCTGTCCTTGAGCCAGTTTGCAACCCATCTAGTGACATAGGGGTTTATATTTAAGCTGGTGAGCTTATCTATAATGCCCACGTGGGGTATTGTATGGAAGGCTTTTGCAAGGTCCAGGTAGGCTGTGTGGACCACCTTCCCTTCATGAATGGCCTTGGTGACAGTTTCAAATGACTCAACCAGGTTTAAGGGGCAGGATCTGCCCTTAAGAAAGCCACACTGGGTAGGGTCCAGTGTCTGTAGGTCCCCAATATCTTTATTTCTGAGGTCCATGATGATCCTTTACATAGCTTTGCAGACCGTGCTAGTCAGGATTCTGGGGTGATAGTTTGCATGATCCATTCAGGCACCACCTTTGTGGAGAGGGACCACTGTTGCTGTACACTGCTGTTTGGGTACATATCCTGTGGTAAGGCTGAGATTGAGCAGTGGTTTTATTTGGTGTTCAATTCTTCTTGGACTTCATGTTGGATGCAGCCAGGGACACCATCTGGTCCCATTGATGCTATGTGTTTTGCTTTAGGGACGCTGGCTTTTACCTGAGCATCTGCGATGTCAGGGGGCAAGCACTCTGCTGGGATAGATATTTGGCCTTTTGGTGGGGGGGGGGAGAAGTTTGCACTGAATCTGTCAGGTCAGATGTTGGCAATGTCTGTGGGTTTGGTGTATTGTTTGTCATTTTGGACAAATTCTGAGCATATCTGGGAATTCTCACCCAGGTTCCTACCATCAGTAAAGAAAGCCTTGTGATTATCCTTAGTGTCCTGTACAATTTTTATCTCGTAGCTGACCTTAGAGGATTTTGTGTGGCCATACTTATTTGTCATAATACTGATCAGTGATGCCTTCCCCTTTTGGATTTTGCTCTATCATGTAGTAGCTTCCTCATTCTCTTGCATTGTTTGTTAATGGCTGGGGTCCACCAGACAGGATGCCTGCCTTTGGAGGATTGGGTCTTGGTTTTATTTGGGATTGCATAGTCCATGCATTCCTGAAGGTGTTCATAGAATGCATTCATAAAGGGTTCTGAGGTCTGGGCCATATTTTCCACAGGCACAAGGGCTTTAATGGATTCCACCTCGGTTTGGAGGAGTGCATAATTTGCTTTACACATGTTTTTCACTGTGGTTTTCTGGCCAGGGACTTTGGATTAGGATGTGAATATCCAGTGTGATTACTGTATGGTCTGATCTTACCAGTGAGGGATACACGTCTCGTCTTGGCCATAGAGTCCCCATGTTGGTGATGATCAGGTCCAGTATGTTTACCCCTCTTGTGGGAGTGGTGACAAGTTGTTCCATAGCATTTCGGTTTATGAAGTCTAGGAACCTTTGGCCTAGGGTGTTGGTGCTAGAATAATGCTCCCAGTCTATGTTTGGGTAGTTGCAGTCGCCCAATATAATGTTGTTTGGTGAGACCTTCATATTTTCATGTGTTCTCAAGTAGGCCAAGTGGGGTTCCTGGAGTTAGGAGGGTGGTCTGTAGCAGGCTATGAACTCTGAGGCAGTTTTAGCCACTGTTACTTGCACATGGATAGTCTGTGCTGCTTCATGCTGTGGCACCAACCTGGGGGTGTGGGTATCCTTGACAATTATTGATACTCACCCTCCTTTTGTAGTTTGTCCCATGTTTTGGGGCTGTAAAGCATGGTATGAGGTGTAACCTGGTAGTGCTAGGGTGCTCTTGAGAGCCTTGAACCAGGTTTCTGTTACTGCACAGATATCAACATTCTCCATGCTGAGGAGAGTTTGGACTGCATGCATCTTGCAGTTTAGACTTCTGGCATTTGGGTAGCCTTACTTCGTTTCATATCCCTTGTGATACCTATAGAGGTAGGTTTGTGTTTTCAGCCTTACCTATTCAAGGCACTATGGGGGTGACGACAGCCTTTGCCAGTATCCAAAAGGCCAGGGGTGATAGGTGCAAGCCATCCCTAGCGGAGCATCGTGTCTTGCTCAGCATGTCATCCCAGGATGACGGGCATTGGATCCCCTTTGACTAACAACAATACTTAAGCCAATTGTTGTAATTGATCATCTTGTTTTCATATTGTGGCATCATGCTTGGTGAGGGTAGGATGTTACTCATGGGTCATCAAGTTTGCATATACTACATGGTGTTACATTGCTTAACACATGGCAATCATGCCTCAGGTAGTGCTGCAGGGCTGCCTATGTTGGATGCACATACTACACTCCCTGTACATGTTTGAAAGCAGGTTGTGTCAACTTGGGCATCCCTTTTACTATATGTGTGAGTCGGAGAGCGGTATCATTTCCAGGGTTCCTACTGAGCCAGTGTATGTGCTATGCGTTGCCTCTTTGCCAAGGCATACTGGGCACGCCTCCTTCTGCCTACTGGGGCAGGCTCAGGTTGTTCCTCCTCCGAGTCGCGCTCTGCCTGTGATGGCCTTGGCAATGGTGGGGGGCTGGTTTGGGCCGGGCCTATGCTGGTCCTGCTGCAGCTGTTTTCGCAGAATCATATTATGTAGCATAGCACATACCATGACAATTTGGGTATATGTAGTTGGTGAGTACTGCAAGTCTCCACCAGATGTGTCCAGGCACCGGAACCGTGACTTGAGCAACCCAAACAAACGCTCTATTACATTACGTGTTTGTGCGTGTGTCTCATTATGGCGTTCCTGTTCAGGTGTGTGTGCGTTTCTGATGGGTGTCATCAGCCACGGCTCCAGTGCATAGCCAGCATCCCCCAATAGGTGACCATGTGGGATGTCCCCATTGGCAAATGTCTGGTACAGCTGCATCAGATGCCAGATATGGGAATCATGGTAGCTTCCAGGGCAGCCAGTACACACATTCATTATCATGCCCTGGGCATCACACGCAACCTGGCAGTTGATGGAGGGGAAGCCCTTGCGGTTAATGTAGGCCCTACCCCGCTCACCGGCTGGTGCTTTGATGCGTATATGCGTGCAGTCTATTGCACCCACTACCTCAGGGTATTCCGCTATTTGCTGGAAGAGGCGCATATTGCTGGCCAATACCTCACGGGAATTGGGGAAATGTACATGATCACCGACATGTGCTGACATGGCATCCAGGAACTGGTGCAGTACCCTGGATGCTGATGCCTGTGATATCCCCATCATATCACCAGTTGGTCTCTGGAAGGTACCTGTTGCTAGTATTCTTAGGCCAACACATTCCTTGGTTTCCACTGGGATGGGTTCCCCTCTGTTGGTTCTGTGTGTGAGGCGTGGCCTGCACAGTTCAACAATTTGCTGCAGGAGGTCTCTGTCCACTCTATAGCGCTCCACTATCTCCAGCTCATGTAACCTTGGTAGGTGACCCTGGGCCTGTACACTCTTCTCAGTCTCCTCACTGTGGGTTGTCCAGCAGCATTTGCATTGCCACCACCCTCAGCATGTTGCATATGTCGCCTTATAACAGCTATGGCAGCCCCTAACATTTTTTGTCTTAGTGAAGCTTTTTCAGTTTTCACTTCTAGTAGCTTACTCCAGTGTTGCAGTGTCTCTTGAGAGACACACACTGCACTGTTGTTTGCAGAGTTTTCAGTGCTGGGCTGGGCTACTATTCTGCCTGTGTAATTGCCTGATTCTGATTGTTTTCACCTGCTAGCTCTGCTAGTATTCCCTGATAGCTTCCTACAATTTGTTGTGCTTCCTTTTTCCTGTCTGTTTCCTCAGGGGGGAGCGACGCGCATACAGGGGCACACACGCTTACAGCAGCTAACACGCGCGCACACATGCTTAGATGGACTACAACTTGCTTATTCGGGTTAAAACGCGCGCACACTAGCGCAAACGCGCTTACAAATCTTTTAACAGGCTTCTACATGCTTACTCCGGCATAAACTTGCGCACTCCATCTTACTGTGGCTTCCCATCGTGCACACGCGCGCATGCACGCTCGTCAAGAAACTTTGGTGTTATCCACAGTGTACACCTTCCATTTCTTGGCTTTCCCATGTCTGCCTGTTGACCCACCTCTTTCCATGATGTCTGACAGCTTTCACATCCCACTCTGCTCCAATGAGCTTCATTTTTTTCATACATACCCCCCTGTGATGTCACCTATCTCCTACTCTGTTACTCCCCCTTATCCTACTCCTACACTCCAGGGAATGTGCTCATATGCTATGTAAAAGTGCGATTCACTATCCTAACACTCATTTACATAGGATTGCCTACTAATGCTTAGTTACATGTCTTACACTGAGCTTTCCCCCCTTAGCAACCCCTACTCGGTGGCCATGTTGTTTTCAGCCTGCTATTCCCTTACATTGTAAATTGATGGTTTGCATAAAACCCACGTTTATGGGTTTTAAATATTTTTCTGTTATTTTTTTTAAGCGCAACCCGTTTGCGAGGCGCTGCGCTACGTTTAAACATCGGCAAAAAAAAATAATTTTTATTTTAATTTTGCATGGTGGTACGTTGCCAGTGGCCACATATTTGGCCATTGGCATGCTTCCTGGAACATATGCAACCTTTATTTGGAGCTGACAAGGCTCCATTGTGCTATTTGCAGAACGGTACTCAGTTGTCAACTGAGTACATTTCTGCAGATAACATGGCTCTTACACGGACAAGTTTGTGCTTCCTGGATCGCAAAATTACCTCATTTGCATGCCTTTCGGCTGCAAGTGAGATAATTTGCATATCCAAGCCCTGTCCGTGTAAGAGCCGTTTTAGGAGCTCTCTTACATGCCCCTGCAGGCTGTTTGTGGATCGCTCGTCTGACATGATGGCTGCATGGAGTCTTACACTACTCTTAGACTCCGTGCAAGCCATCGTGAATCCGGCCCAATGTGTTTTGTGCCTTATGAATGCTTTGTTTTGTTTTCTTTACAAAATAATCTGTGTGAGTTTTTGTTACTTGTAGTATGTTTCTGGCCTTTTGAACCGTTTGAGCACTATATTCACCCAGCTTGTTCATCGTGCCTTCACCCTTAACTCTGCACCTGTTGGCTTGAAATTTTCAAAATCCTGGTTCTGACACCATGTCGCTCTTCTGGTCAGGACAAAACAGACCAACAGTTGTGGATTGTGTTCAAGCAACTTTATTATATATAAACACATCTGGATTGAGGCTTTGTAACTTTTAACTTAAACTTGTAAACAGAATGACTGCCGCACTCATACATGCTCACACTCGGACTGTTCTTTCAAAATGGCACTGCTGCTTGCACGTGCCTACACTTGGCAATGCTTCTTAAAGTTACAACACACGCTCTGCTCTACAGACTCCATGAGGTTTTTTTTCTGTATGCTTTTCCACCCTTTTCACTAATATGCAAGGTCATTCTGAATATTCAGAAAAGACTCCCTAATGAGCATTGTGGTGATTCCCTTCTGGCTCAGACAACAATGGTTCTCCCTTCTTTTGGAATTTGGTAGGGACAATTACCACAAACTTCTTCAGTGTGGATCTACTTGCACGACAAGGAGTGCTTGATGTATCATGACTCCCAAGCAACTGTGGCTGGCTGCCAGGATGATAGAATTGTAATACCTTCTAGGCATGTTTTTTTTTTTTTTTTTCTTCCTGAGGATGTGCATCAGATATTAAAGAAAGTAAGAGAACATGCTACTAGACAATCATATTGGTAAAACAGGGAAAAGGTTTTCCAGTTGATGCCAAGAAAAGAGCTAGCAGCCATTCAGGCTTGTTTCTTTGGTTCCACAATTTTTGTGTTGCTTACTATCCTTCTGTCTGTCTACTCCTTGAAGGTTCATTTGCTGGTCCTTTTAATTTGTCTGCCAGTTGATCCCACCTCCATCCTCAACTGCTTTTTCCCCATTTTGTACATGACGTTGGGGTGTCAATGTGAAAATGTTTTTGAAAGGTGTGTTGCTTACCAAGTCTCCCAGGAAATGGGTGGCTACTCCTTGGGATTTAAATTGTTTTTCTAACTCATGCTTCAGCTCTTTAAGTGCACTTGAGGTTCGTAACACTGAAGAGTTTTACTAATTTCTTTGATTACTGCAAGAATATCTGCGTTGCAAACTTGTATGATTGGCCAACCATATCTCATTTTCCACAAAGATAGTTTCTTTAGGCATATGTGAAAGATTAGTTCTTAAAGTGGTACCCTAGTTGACTTTGAATCAAACTGTCAATCTCCCTGTAATCTATACAGGTCCTAAAAGTGAGGGAGATGGGGGGGGGGGTAATCCATACCTTGGATGTCCACAGACAACTTGGGGTAACTTCCTGACAGATCAAATTCTTTGAGGAACTCTGATCAGTTGTTTGTCCTTTTTAGTTACCTTGACAAGAAATGACCCGTGTCAAAACAGGCTATATTTTAAGTGGGTGTCTCTTGCCATTACTTTCTAGTATACCCACCACACAAGACCATTCCAGACAGGGTCAAGGCTTATTCTGTGCCCTTGGCTTCATCTGTGACTTTTTGGAAAAGGTTACATTCTAGAAGTAATAACTTCGTGCTCTATGCACAAGTTTTTGCAAAGCATTATATTTCTCCTACTCTAGGACAGGCTTTGCTAGGACCATTTTTTTTCAGAGGCTGCTGGTCTCTTATTTCTCCTCCCAGTCCGGGTAATATACCCATATTTAAGGCTGCAGGACCAGTGATCAACATGATGAACATAGTACAGTTGTGTAAGTGAACTTACCATAACAGTAGATGTTAGAAAAATCACTGCTGCTGTAGCTGTTCCCTCTGTCACTTATTTTTGTATGTTTGTTTTTATTGCTAGGATGTGGACCTTTTATTTTTGTTTTGCTAACATTGTCCTTATCAGGGCTTTAGTGTCTCCCTTTCTGTTAGCATGAAATCTTTTAAGGGCTAGGTGCCCAAACCTAATGTTAGTCATCTCAACTGAAGCTGACCGTTTTGGCAAGTGTAAGGTGCCCAGATGCTTTTAAAACTTGGCTGGCTATTGTATTCTTATGAGCATAGCTAAAGCAGGGGGTGGGTCGGGGAAGGGAGGGGTGGCTACAAAAGTGATCTGTCTATGTATAAGCTGGATAGCTGTACTTTACTCTTGGCCAGATTGGAAAAAAGGTGAATCATACCAGGCTTCCTCACTGACCTGGATTTGCTCACCCAGAATGGAATGTTTGATGCACCATAACCTGAAAACTCTTAAATTTGCTGCCTAGGTGATGATGATAAAAAGTGCCTAGGTGATGATGATAAAAAGTGCCAAAAAGGTATCAAAATTGAGTGTGCAGCAGGTACTAATGGAGGAAAAAAGAACTTGCTACTAAAAAATCCTATTTGCAAGTCCAGGAATTGGGACCTTCTTCAGGCCTGGTTGTTTCTGGTTATTGATTATTTGTAAGTTATTGTCCACTGGCGTTTCATACTCCTGCAAGATTCATTTGTTGGCCATTTCTGCTTAATTACCCTGAGATCCTCCCCTTTCTAATTTCTCAAGTATAACAGTTTTTTGAAAGGATGTTACATATACAGCATGTCTTCCTAGAGAGCAGGTGGCTTCTCTTTGGAATCTTAACTTTGTGCTTGAAAAGCTAACTCTCTCCATTTGAACCAGCACCTCAAGCTGAATTTAAGCTTTAATGTGGAACACTGTTTTCCTCATTGCTCTGACTTCTGCAACAGGAGAGCATCAGTTACAAGCACTTAAGGTTATTCAAAACCCCACCTCATTTTTCACAAGGACAGGGATTCTTTTTGAACTACTCTTTTATGTCTAAGTGGTCTCTGTTTACTTTAAGCCAGACTATTAATATATTGTCTTCTTCTCTGAACCCGGGAGAAACAATAGCTCACACTTGGGCAGCTCAGATAACTACCTAGGAAAAGTCGAGCTGTAGGAAAGCTGTTTGTAGTGCATGGAGCACCTTGATTACACTCCATTAATGGATAAATTTACATAGTGCTCGTCTAGTGCAATACCCGACATTAATGCTTAAAAGTATGCTTAATTTCTAGATGCACTTTATGTACTGTTAATATTGTGCCTGGTACTAAAATTTGATAGAGCCAGCTAGTAAACAGTTACAGGATATGAAATGACTTTCTGATATCTCCTGTGTCTACCTCCTGCCTGATGCAGAACAGCCACTATTTCGATTCAAACTGCTTCCCTTACACAGGGAATTTGTAAGGATGTCAATTACTTCTCCACTGCTTTACTGGCACAAGGCATCACGTGTGTGTTTTTACTTTGTTTCGTGTAACTAGTTGTATATAGAGCAGATACAATTCCTTGTAGTGCATGGAGATTTGAACAGAGCTCCAGGCATATTATCTATTGCGTTCTCAACATGGATGGGAAGATTCAGCTAGAGAGCTTTGCTCTTGAATTTCTTGGCATCCATTGCTCTTAATACAAAGTAAGCTGGTTATGACTGAAGACCTTATCATAATCTGCCCTCTCCTATTATTTTAAGAGGAAATGACAACCTGTGTCGAAGCAGACTTTCAGGTTGCTTGTGTTGTGCTATTGCCTTATTTTATACTCACCACTGCAAGTCACTTCCAGGCAGGGTTGGGGGTCCAGTTCACAGGAGCTTTTGGTACTTTGTTGACTTTCTGAAAAGGGGTGGACTTTAGTAATACCTTTACCAAGCAATGCAAACTGGATTCCTTTTCCAGATCCAGAGCAGGATTTGCTAGGACCATTCTCAGTTGTTAGTGGGTTCTTAGTTTATTTTTCCTCCCACCCAAATAGCTTTGGCTACTGCAGCAGAGATCTAAATGTTGATCATCATATTGTTGTGTAAGTAAACTTACCATAATAGTAAATGGTTTTAATAGATCACTGTTGTAGCCACCCCCTTAATTTTCCTGGTTTTCCTTTTGTATCACAAGGGTGTGGATTTATATAGACTTCTGTTTATAGTTTATGGTTGAGTTTGTTTGATAGTGTTATCCTTTCAGGGTTCTTGCCTTCCTGTTTTCTTGGCAAAAAGCTCTGAAGAATTAGTTCTGTCTTTATAAGGAATTCCTGGAGGATGCATTAAAACTTTGAAAGCTGGCTAGTGGCAGATGTTAAACCTTAAATGGTTTGGGCTACTGCAACAGTGATCTATTAGAACATTTTGATGATGTGGTAACTTTATATCTGATGTTGTTAATCTTCTTTCCATTTATCACTGATGGGTTCAGTTTCGAGCCCTCAGAACCGAGTCTGCATTTTTACCAAGCTTGCTCCAGCCAAAAAACTCTCAAGCTAAGTCTCTACCCAGAATGCTCGTCTCCCTGTTACCTTAGATCTCGTTTGCTTTGTAGCCGTAAAGCCGAGTTTCAGCCGAGCTCTCAAAGTGAAACTTTTTTTTATTTTATTTGTGTGAAAAATTTTGGATATCTTCATATTTTATTAAGCAATTAGTTTTTCTAGTGTCTTTTCTTCTGTCTGACCTTGGCTTTTCCTCTCTACCCATAGTTACCGTTGGTACACCTTCAAGTACCATTGTTGGTACGGCCTTCCTCTCTTACCCTTGTGGTATTTCTTAAATACCATAGTTGGTATTGTTTAACCTATTAGCTGTCTTTTATTCAGGTGTTTCCTTTCCTTTCTGAATCATACTACTGTTATATTTGTGACTTGTTGGAACGGAGTTGACTTTGATTGTAGTTTGATTATACATTTGGCCTGTGGTGTTTTTTTTCTCTATCAAGATGTCTGATAAGAAGGATACTTCAGGTTTTAAGCATTGTACTTCATGTAAGGACAAGTTACCTAACAGTGATTTTCATGATGACTGTGTATACTGTTTGGGAGTGTCTCACCTTTCGGTGCAACCTCAATGTGATATTTGTCAAGAGTTTCGGTCAACGCACTTTCAATGAGCGCAAAAATAAACTCATTCTGAAAGGGTTACTCAAGTCTCCCTTCTCAGAGGCCATTTCTGCGATGGAGGTCTCCACCCCTCCTAAGGACAAAGAGATCCCACTCTGTTTCTTCACCATCGGGTGATCAGAGCAAGCCTGGGAAATCAAAGGTCCCCAAGTTATCTTTGGAGCATAAATCAGCCCCCTTGGCTCCATCTTCTTTGACTCAGACCATCTCAAAACCATCGATATGGGTGACCGTTTCGGCACCGGTCCTGCCTCCAGCACCGATCATAGATCTTACTACGCCTATTTCAACTTTGGCACCTGTGACCACTTCGGCTCAGGGCACACCTTTGATTGTCATTTAGTTTCCTTTTTGGAACCGACCATTTCAGCTCAGAGTGCCACTTCGGCACCGAGCGTTGTACTGACCTCACTGGATTTGACCCCTTTACTTCCGATCTCGAAACTAGAGACTTCGGTGCCAGCAGACCTTGCAACCACGGACCCTGTACTCCCCCTCTGTAGATCCATTTCTGGGCCAAGTGTATAGCCCCTTCATCGAACGTCCTGACTCCCCTTCTGGAGTATCCACTAGATCCACCAGGATAAATAGAAAAGCACTCTGGTAACACTACAGGTAAAATCACATAACCTTTATTGTCCAAATATAAGGAGCCAGAAAAAAAAAGCATCACTGACCAAGCGCTTTCACCCTCCTGGGCATCTTCAGAGTCAGTTAACTTCATTAAAAACAAGCTTTAAATACACCTGTGAATTACTACATTATTAAACAAAACCAAAAAAAGTCAAGTAGTTAAATAATTAATCCCTTGGGTATTTGTTGAGCAAGTCTTTGGCTTTTAAAAAAATCAGTATTTCTTAATACAGTATAATAAGTTCACCATACAATTAATCAAACAACAACATGTTATTAAAATCTAAACAAAGCAGAAACTAGTGTCTATTTTCATAGATGTATATTTGAATCTTTATATATCAAATGCATGCTGCCTTCTGTCTTAAAATGCAAGCTAGGGAAAGAGTGTCATTAATACCTGGAGCATTACTAGCATCCAATCTTATCTGCCATAGGCATTCCCTTACCTCCAAAATAGTTTTATAGTCTCCCCAAACTCTCTTGTGTAAAGCCTATCTATAACAAAGAATATAAACATTTTGGAAATTTAGACCGTTGTTCGTGTGGATATACAATGAATTAGTAGTTTTTTTATTTTTTATATCTCTACAGTGTTCTAAAATTCTTTGTCTTGGCTTTCTAGTGGTCATACCTATGTAAAATGCTGGACAGGATAGACAAGTAGTAACATAAATAACCATATTTGTGTTGCAATTGCAGTAGCCCGGACTCCTCAAAGTTCTCTTAAAATTGCCTACACAAACATAGGGGCCATCATTGATAAATTTACACGCTTTGCAGTTGCCACATTTAGCCATTTTGGCAGGTCTTTGTCCAAAGGATCTAGGTGTTTTTTCTAACAATTCCTTCATATTCAAACCCCTACTGTTTATAAAGGTAGGTGTTCTACCTAGTGTGTCGTGTAAATCTGCAGGGATGATGTTTTCCCAGGCCCTATGGATAATAATTTCAAATGCTAAGAAATTGTATTGTAGTACCATTCCTATTGGTACGTTTTTTTCTATCAGATTTACTATTATTAACTTTATCATATGTCCTTTGTGTGTCGTACAAAATGGGAATAAAATCAGTAGATCTTCTTCTAGATATTTCATCTTGAAGCGTAGTGAGCATGTCCAGCGGGTAACACCTTTGGACAAATTCCTCAGGATCCCTAGTTCAACTGCAAATTTGTCATCCTCACTAATGATACGAGACAACCTGATCATCTGGCCCTTGACCACATTCCTCTTGGTGTGGGAGGGGTGGCAACTGTTGTAGTGTAAAAATGAATTGCTATAGGTTTTCTTTCTATACAAACTGGATTCTATTTTTCCATTTTTAGTATATATTTGTAGATCCAAATAATCAATACTCCTATTATCAACCTTGTATGTAAATTTTAAGAATGTAGTAGTGTGATTCAAGTATGTTATAAATTCTTCCAATTCGTCACGTGTACCCTTCCAAAAAACGAAATGTCGTCCAAGAATCTTAGACATCTTTGTTCTAAATTCAGATCTCAACACAAAATGATCTTCCCATTCTGCTAGGAGTGCTTTTCTATTTATCAGTATTTTAGATCCACCAGGAGCCTTTCTGAACATGACATGGCTTGTCTTGTAGACCAGCTGCTGTTAGCCAGGGCGGGGAATCCCCTCACTTTCTAAGACCCATCCACCTGCAGGACTTGGGTTGCCTTATCCACAGACTCCATCTTACACTCCTTTGACCACCTCGGTTCCGAAGCCTTCTGCTCTGACATCTTTCTTGGAACCCATCACCTTGGCGCCTATGGTGCATCTCATACCTGCTCCGAGTTTGTCCCTTTGGTCTTTGGTTCCCGCTGAACTGGTCCTTCTTCAATCTGGGGATTGGGGGATGGGCGTGTCGGCCTGGGGTACAGAGCCACCTCTCTCCTCTGTTCTATCCTCTGTGCCGATAGCAGTGTCCACGCCGATCCTGCTTTTGATGTTCCATCCGTGGGGGCGGGTTTGTCTGAGTGGGTTGTGACCTTGGTCCCAAGGTTGCCTTTCTCGGTTCTGGGCTCCCATCCCTTTTTGGGCAGGCCTACCTTCCCCGCGATGGAGAGGGCTCTTGCTTCTGGCAGCACTCTTTCGATGTTGGAACCCCAGTTTTCACCCCCTGAGCTATAGCTGTCTCAGACCACCTCCCTGGGACACTGGACAGAGAAGCCGCAGAACACCCCTTGTTCAGGGTACCCGCTCTTCCGAGTACTCCTCAGAGACCCCCACTGAGGAGCCCCCTAGAAAGAAGATGTGCAAGAGGAAGCACATGGATTCACCCGAGGAGTCCTTAACAGAAGACATGGATTACGATGGTGAAGGGTCCCCACGGTCACCTCCTGATCAACTTCGGAGACATCCTGGAAACGTTAAAGCAGAGAGGTGACTGGAAGCCCTCCAACCCTTCATCTGAGGAGTCCATTGTTCCTGCAGGCTTTTTGCGCCCGGCCTTCTACCTCTTGGGTGAACCCCACCTGCCGCCGAGCTCATCCTGCAGTGCACTTGGAAGAATTCTGATTCCATTGAGGCGATCTCTCAGAGAACAGACATAATTTTCTCCTCTCCCGAGGAGAACCTGCATTAGTCCAAAGGGTTACCAGTTGATGCTATGGTGGGGGTGGCAGCCACGAAAAAGGATTTGGCTGAGGAAAGTCCTGCTGTCCACCCTCCCAACCGGGAGTTCTGGGCAATGGACAGACTTGGAAAGTGTGTTTTTGCATTAGGTACCTTTGCCATACGGTTCCTAAATTATTTGGCACATTTTACGAGGCTTCAGAGGGACTTTATCTCTGAACTCTCTGAGATGCTCTCAGGACAGTTGTCTGATGAGGTCAGGGACAAAGTGGCCTCGCAGCTTGCAACCCTGGAATCAATATCCAACTCGTCCATGAGGTTGCTGTTGCATGCAACCGAAGGGGCGGTTAGAGCAGCGGGTTGAGGCATCATGCCTGGATGCGCATTTGTGAAATCTTAGGGTTCCTTCCATGCCGCATGTGGTGATGATACTCCAAGAGGCAGAGGGGTTTAACAATTCCGGAAGACGCCCTTATAGAGGCAGAGGGGGTCCTCATAATCAGGGCTCCAGGGATTCCTTCTCTGGACAGCCTTGTCAGCGCTCCTGAGGAGCAGCCCGATTGCTTACCTCTGGAAGCAGTCGAGTGTTGTTTCTCTCTCCACTAAGCTGCCTGGCAATCTCTGAGTGCAGAGCATTGTCACCAGAGGTTACACCATTCCTCTTTCTTGTCATCTAAATTTCCCAAGAAAACTTCCCGACATTTCACCCATTCAAAGGGAAGAAGCAGCTTCAGAGATTATAAAGCTGTCTCAAAAGAGTCCTCCAAGCAGTTCCACCAGACCAGCGCGGATCCGGATTTTACTCTAGATTCTTTTTTGTGCTAAAGACAGGGCACTGGAGACCCATTTTGGATTTCAGCTTAAACAAGTCAGTCACCCAAACCAAATTCCAGATGGTCACTGTTCAGTCCATTCTCCCCTTTTTAAGAGAAGGCGATTGTATGTGCTCTATAGATCTCCGGGATGCATATTGCCACATCAAGATGGACAAATACTCCAGGAGTCTGCTTCACTTCTGGCTAGGAGCCAGTCATTATCAATTCCTTACCCTGCCGTTGGGTCTCTCTACAGCCTCAGAGTGTTCACTAAATGCATGGCAGTGGTAATAGCTCACTTGAGACTAAAGGATTCTTGTGTTTCCATATCTGAACGACTGGCTCCTTACTGCCCCCTCACCGAGCATCTTTTGTTAACGGCACTACATTATACTCTTATTCTTTCGACTTTTCCTGGTTAGGGGTCGCCACAGCGGACCACCTGTCCGCTCATGATTGGCAGTGGAGTTTTATGGTATCGAGTTGCCTGCCCTGGCGCCCAATCTTACATGGAAGGCACAGCACTACATTATACACTCTCTGGCAAAATTGTTGGGAATAACGATACATTGGGAGAAATCAAATCTTGTCCCTACACAACAGAGTTTATTGGAACAGTGTACAATACTCTCTCCTGTCTGGTATCACTCCCAGTTCAGACTACATCGATTGAGGCTTCACCTCCGGGTGATACTCTCACAAACGGTTTCTGCAAGGGAAGTTCTTCAGGCCCTAGGTTCTGTGGCAGCATCAATCCCAATAGTGCCACTAGCAAAGCTACACATGCGGATTCTGCAATGGCTCCTTTTGTGTCCGTGATTCCCAAACTATTACCCCCTCAGTTACCAGATTTGAATAACCAACTCCTGCAAACAGGACCTGCTTTGGTGGATGAGGCCAGATGTAAAACTTTGGAGTCGTCCATTTCAGTCTCCTCAGCCCACAGCCATTGTGACCACGGATGCTTCCCTGATTGGGTGGGGGGGCATTTCCAGGGAAAGACTAAGATGTATGGTCCACCTTAGAGGCCCACTTGCATGTCAGTGTTCTGGAACTGAGAGCTGTGCTGTTAGCATTGCAGGCCTTCCATTCGGCTCTCCCTTCTGGGACAATTGCAGTTCAGTCAGACAATGTCGGTTATCTGGTTAATCAACAAGCAATGAGGAACTAAGTCCTATCCCATATGTCGAGAAGCCATGAGAATTTGGCAGTGGGTGATAGCTTCCATCTGCTTTCTAATAGCATATCCTGGGGAGCTCCAGTGTGATTGCGGAAAAGCTGCGCAGATGCATCCTCATGCCTCACAAGTTGTCCTTCAACCCTGAGGTGGCGTCTGCAATCTTCAGCCACTGGGGCCAGCCCTGCTGCGATCTTTTCGCCTCCCCATCAAACACCAAGTGGAGCAGCTATTTTGTCCTACTTACTCCCCAGAAAAGGAGTCACCGAGGGACACTGTTATCCATGATTGGCCCACGGGACTTTTTTACGCTTATCCTTCCATCCCTCTGATCCCACAATTTCTAAAGAAAGCTCTTCGGTTGAGATGCAAGGTGATCCTCATAGCCCCATTTTGGCCTCGACAAGTTAAGTTTCCCTTTCTTCGGCCTTGCCTAGTATACCCACCGTAGATTCTGGACCCTCTACCAGATCTGATTACTCACCCCCAAGGATTGAGTCACCCAAATCTGTCCAGTCTGAAGCTGACAGCTTGGTTTCTTCACTTCCACTAGTAGCCAGGCAAGCCAATCTCTCCTCGCCTGTCCAACAAATCATTCTGGCCTATCATAAACCATCCACCAGACAATAATACCAGAATAAATGGAAAATATTCTCCATCTGGTCCAAGGATAACAAGCTAGACCCGTATTTGGCTCCATTTACTGAAGTGCTTCAATACTTGGCTAGGTTTCTTGATAATGGAGACTCTGCCTCTACTGTATGAGTACATCTAGCAGCAATTTCCACAATGGTATAGATGGCACCCCTCTTATCTCTCTCTGCATTTGCAAGGCTTTCCTCAAGAGGACGTCTCACATCAGGCTTCCTGTCAGACAGCCAGTAGAAGCATGGAACCTCTCTCTAGTCCTTCAGTCTTTGACTCTGAAACCTTTTGAACCTGCTGTGAAGTGTGGCTTAAAGATTTTGTCTTGGAAATCCTTGTTCTTGGTAGCTATCACATCTGTCAGAGGAGTCTCTGAGTTGCAGGCATTGTGTATCAAGAGGCCCTGTCTGGTCTTTTATAAAGAGGAGTATCACTTTTGACAAATCTATCCTTTCTCCCCAAAGTTGTTTCTGAATTCTCCATAAACCAGACCATTGAACTACCGGTGTTCTTTCCGAATTTTGCCAATAGAGACTACTACCTTCACACTTTAGACATATATAGACAGTTGATTTTATCTAGACAGGACCAAACCTATTTGTAAATCTGAACAGCTTTTCATCTCCTGTTCTGGGCCCAGAATGGGAGAGGCTGTTTCCAAGGTTACTTTATCAAAATGGTTAAGGGACTGCATACGTTTCATCTATTCCCTCCGTAATGAACCTATGGCAAAAGTAAAAAGCTCACTCCACTAGATCTGTGGCAACATCTGTTTCCATTCCAGGGCTTCCATGGATAACATCTACACAGCAGCTACTTGGGCTAAGCCTCATACCTTTATCAGTCATTACAAATTGGACTTGGTCTCCAGAGGGAGAGCTGCCTTCGGCTCAATGGTACTGAAGAATGTTCTTCCATAAAGGCCGCCCATGGACCTCAAGGTAGCTTGGGATTCTGTGCCATTAGTGATGAATGGAAAGAAGATTAACAGCATCAGATTAAGAAATTGTGTTACCATAACGTTCCATCTGTGTTCATCTTCTTTCATTCATCACTTCCCACCCTCCTTCCCCCTCCAAAGGCTCCTGGGGGATGCTTTGGGTCTAAGTGGTGCCCTGGGGTAGTTGTGCAGAAGTGGCCTCTGCTTTACTTCCTTTTCTCTAGCAAACTCGATCTGAGGAAACTGGGAGAAGGGCATTCTGGGTAGAGACTTAGCTTGAGAATGTTTTGGCTGGCGCGAGCTTGGTAAAAGGCCAACTCTGTTTGAAGGGCTCTGAACCGAACCCATCAGTGATGAGTGAAAGAAGATGAACAACACAGATGGAACGTTATGGTCAGACATAACTTCTTTTTACACAACTGTACTTTTCAAAACCACATGGTGAGATTAAAATGGGTGAGGGTTCACCCTGAGTTGTAGGCAATTTTGCAGTATGGGTAATGTGTGACACTGGCTTACTGATCTTTTTGCTGAGTATACCACGTCACCTTTTTAGCATGACGCACGTTTTTGGCCTGAAGTAAAGTATCTCCTGGAGAACATGGAGGAAAACACTCGTAGCTTCATTCCCCCAGTGCACCTTTTTCTAGGATGCAACAGAGCCCACACCAGCTATGTTTTTTAGCCAAGCCTGAACTAAAGATCTGAAAGAAGCATTTTTTGTGGCAGATTTCAGAGCAGTTTTCCTTCCCAGGTGAAGCAGTTACCACCGGGATGGAAACTACATTCTGTCTTCAGAGATTCTGTTACTGTCCATCAGAAGTCTTTCCTGACTGTCCCACTCTGGAGACAGAGACAGTCTGTCCCTTTACCTTCTGTGTGGGTGTACATCACACCAAAGTACTGAATAAGGGCAGGAATATCTAGAGGTTTTATGTCCTACTGTGACAGAATTTGTAAGATTTTTTTCTTGCTGCACTTTCCAACAAAAAACTATCCAGTATGTCCCAAACTTTCTAACAAAAATAGAAATTGGAAACTTTCTATCCAAATGAAAGCAAGATAAAGTACTACTGCATGTTCTTTTTATTACCAAACAGAATGAAATATGTTTGGCCTTTCAGTTGGCCTTTTAGTAAACCCTTTTGGATAGTTCCTAATGCAGTCCATCCATCATGCTTGTCACGAGGAGGCTGTATGGGTTGTTTGGACCCAGAAGACTCTTACCTCCACATTTAGAATGCCATGGTGTCTAGGTGGTATCTACACTTTCAGGTAGGAGCCATTCGGTTTAAATTCAAGACTTTTCCTTGTGATTTCAACTAAAACCCCAGGGTGTTCAGTAAATGTATATCTGTAGTTGCAGCAAGATAGATGTTGCAAGGAGAGAGTCCCCCCCCCCCAATCTGAATCAGTTGCTCCTAATAATTTTCCTTGGATGGGTTAATCTTTGCTAGGAAGGTCTGATTGCTACTTTCAGTCTTCAGGGATCATCACAAACACTACAAAGCCTCATCTGGAGCGGTATTAGCTGTTGACACTAATAGGCTGCATTCTGGATGGTTTTATTCAGAGTTTTGCTACCCTCAGAAAAGATCTTGCCTCGACATTTGTTCCCTCCTCTTATTCATTTGCCATCTGTCACAGCCCATCTATTTATCTCAGAACCTTAAAATTGATGTAATTCCAGTGGTACCAATCCCTGTATTCTTTCACACTGCTGCACATGACACTAAATTACATTATCGCACTTGTTTAATCCAGTGTTCCAGTGGATTATACAAGGTCTGCAAGTCTTGCCATAAGTGGTAGTTGCACAGTTAAATAACTAGGTAACCTGTTTTCATATTCCAGCCTTGCTAGTGACGGTCACCAGGCATTAGTTTGCTAATTGCTGGGTGTTGGGGGGTACATTTTCAAGGGTGGACAGTTTGCACATCAATATTTTTGTAGAGAAGGGCAGTCCGAATCTTTCATGCCTTTCTGGGTAAACCGTATACTTAAGCAGGCAATAGGTGTGGTTTGGGAATATCTGCAGTTCTATTCATTATGCTGAGAAGCAAAATGAGCATGGATGTTGTCTGCTAACAAACTGCTTTTTGATAGCAAACTACAAGATAGGCAGCTGCTTGGCAGACAAAGTCAACAGCTGCCTGCTAATGCCACCTGATTATTCCCTTGGTAACCAGTTATTCCATCACTGGGGGAAAAACTGTAACCCATTTGCCTCTTCGAGTGCCCAGTGAGCCAGCTTCTACTTTATCCTTCTGAGGAATACCCCAGGGATGCTGTCATCTAGAAATAGTCCCCTAAACTCTGCTCTGCTCTTCATTTTCATTGATGGCAGTGGTTCACCCAGAAAGCAAAGCAGCAAAACTCCAGTGTCATTTTTATAATCCCGTTGTGGACTCTACATTTTTTGTTCCCTTTGCTTGTGCTTCACCTCTTGAAGTAGACTGTCTGCGTATGGCCCTTCAGGACCCTCTTATCGCCTTCCTGTAATAATCCCCATCCAGATTTTCATTCCTGTGTTGAACTGCATGATTTGTTTAATTCCATGAATCTAATTCCATTAATCACTAATGAGTATGCTTTTTCACTTGGGCCGCCCAAATTGTTACATCTTTACAAAAGTCTAGCAATAAGAAATAGTACAAAAGCAACTGGACATGTCCCCCCCATCCCTATTTGGGCTTTGACAAGAAGTTGACACCTTTACTACTCCTGTAACCCCTTTAACCCCAAGTCTTGGAAAGCCTTTTGCAGATCTTTGACACGAGTTGGTGACTCATCTTTTAATGTATATTTAGCTGCTATTTTGAATGTCAGAACTACATATTCCTTATTGTCTTCCTTAAAGGTATGCAAAGACTTTTTGAAATGTGTACCTTTCTTTTACTACCACATATGAAAAATCCCATTCCCCTTAAGGGTTTTTATTTTGTGCTAGAAAAATGTACTCCTCTCTCATTTGAATCACTTTCTGTGGATTATCCCCAAAAAACATCTTTTGTATGTTTCATTGTTAGTCTTTCATTTACCCCCTCCTTTTCTTAGCTTTGCATAAGGATAGGGAACAAGGGAAACTATTGTCCATATGTACAACTTTTTTTATTCATTTGGTATCCACTGCATCTAATGTCAACCAGTTGTCTTCCCCCAAGTATTGTAACACAGGATGTGCACTGCCAGCTTAGATTTTATGTAGGCAGAGCTAATCCATCAGAATGTGTCCTCATCTTTATTACAGAAAAAAATTGGTTGGCAAGTACCAAAAGTAACCATAACTAAGTGTCTGTCTGACTACATGCATTTTTGATGAAAAAAAATTAAATAAGCCTTTGCCCAGTGAACCTAAAGCTCATTCCAGTAGAACATTGGCCACCGTTCTGCCCCCCTCAACATGCCCACAGTACAGCATTGAATGATATCCATGCAGAAGCTGATGTTCGTGTTTCACTGTTGCAGTCCTTACAAATGGGTTATCCGGCTCCCGGTAGCCCACAGTCCGCCAGAATACCAAAGTCCTTGGTATATGACTCCATTTCCTCAGTCTTTCTTGCTGCGGAGCCTGAAGCAGCAGCAATTCGCACTAGTGCCGGTCAGCCGATAAACTTAAGTAGTCGGAATACAAAAAGAAGGTTGACATCCTCAGATAAGTACCCCATTGGGGACCATTTTTTCTTGCTTTAACGAATGTCAGAGAACATTAACTGTCTTGCCTGTGGAAAACAGATTCTGCATTATGACTTTCATTCTTACCGTATCACTTGTTTGGGCCTTGAGCATGACGTCCTTAATTGTGATGTGTGCTTCTTTCAACCAGTGTACCATAACGCCGTAGAGCTAGGATTTTTATATAAGCACTTTGGAGTTTGGCCTAAGTTTGTCGGTATGGTGTCTTGTGGTCTCCCGACTTCGGATGTTCCTAAGAAGCGCAAGGATAAGGAGCACGACCTGCTTAGGGTCAAATTAACCGACTACATTCCCGTTAAGTTGGTTGTTGGTCCAGCGGTAGCCAGTGAGGTGCTTTCTTTGCCCCTGCAGTCCACGGATGTTAAGCAGCAGGTGTCTGTGGAGACCTTTTCTGAGTCCTCCATTCCGCAGGCTTCTACCTCGTCTTCGGACCCTCCGCCAGTCGCCGCCTCTGGATCTGGAGCCGCTAAGCAGGCACCGGCTTCTGGGGCCTCTTCGAATGGAGACCAGATCCAGACCGATGTCCTCTCTTCACACTTCTGCGATGGCTAGGCCTCGAGTCCCTCCGGCTTTCTAGTAGGCCTTCCAGCCGAAAATCTATTCCAAAGCAGGTGCTGGCCTCCCCACAAATGCCTCGGGCTCAGATGGTTAAGATGGCTAGTGATCTCTCGACTTATCGGGGCTCTCAGCCACCTCCTTCTAAGAGGGCTAGGGAATTGTCCCCAGAAGTTTTGTCTGTCTCAGACTCTGAGGTTTCCAGCACCTCTGTTGATGAAGAAGGGAAACTCTCAGCTTTTTTCTGGATTTGAGGATTCTGATGCAGAAGACTCCATCCCTTCTGCCTCCCCTCCAGAAGATTTTTCTTTTGGGGATACTCTGAATACCCTTAGGGAGCATTTTAAATGGGAAAGTTAGGAATGCCCCCAGTCTAAGAAGCGGATTAGAGAGTTCTTGGATTTGCCTCAGCATAAGCCTTTGGCTATCCCACCGGTTTTGGAAGTTGTTGATTTCATGGAGAATTCTTTGACTCCTAATTCTGGTCCTCCTGCTCCCAGAAAGCCTAACAGGTATTCTAGAGTTCCTGATTCTCATCAGTTCCTTTTCAAGAATCCTACTGCTGATCCAGAAATTATTTCTCAGGGCCCTAAAGTCACGGTTGTTAAAAATCCTGTTCCTTCTGACAGGGAATCTAGGGCCTTGGATAGGTGGGGTAAAAAGTTTTATACTACTTCCACCCTGGCTATTATGTCTGTTAATTGCCTCTTTCATATACTTAAGCATCAACAGCATACTTTGGAGGCCATTACGGCTAAACTTGCTGGTGTTCCTTCCCTGCTGGAGAGTAAGGACATGCAAGACTTATTGAATTCTGCCACTCTTGTTACTAAACATTCTCTACATTGTGGTTTTGACACTTTGGAGGCTTCTTGCAGGGCAGCGGCCACTGGTTCTGTTATTAGACGACATGCTTGGCTCAGGGAACAACCCCTTTCTGAACCTGTCAAATCTAAATTACTGGATGTACCCTTGCACAAGGACAATCTTTTTGGAAAAAAGGCAGAAGAGATGTTGGAGGATAAGGCTAAATCTATGCAAACTGTTAAGGATTTTCTGCAAGTTCAGCCTCCTCGTTTTAGCAGGCATTACCCTTCTAAGAATTGGACTTTTTCCTGACACTAGTAAACAGGGTCGCACTAGGTCTGTGGGTTGCGGGTCTTCTAGGGGACAGACTTCCACCCTTCAAAAGGCTAAGCACTGGCAGGCTTCATCTTTAAAATCGGGGCATTCTAAGCAGACTTCCCAAAGCAAGCATTCTCAATGACTCCGGCCCTCCCCTGCTTGCCTGTGCGGGCCCAGGGTTTCCTTTGGGGGGAAGGTTAGCCATTTTTGCAGATGTCTGGCACACTATCACGGACGACAGATGGGTGCTCAAAATAGTATTCCAAGGCTACAGATTCTCCTTTCACACCTTCCCGGTCCTCCAAGAATACCCAGATATTCCCCCACTTCAAAGGGCAGAAGCAGAAAAACAAGTTTCTTCCTTGCTAAACCTGGGAGCAATAGAGCCAATTCCTGCACTACAGATAGGCCAGGGTTTTTACTCAAGACTTTTCCTGGTCTGCAAAAAAGGGGGCACTTGGCACCCTATTCTGGATTTGTCCATTCTAAACAGTTTTCTGGTGATTCCCTAGGTAAAAATGCTCACTCTTCAGCAGTTGCTGCCAATGCTGGCCAAGGATTCCTGGCTGGTGACTTTGGATATAAAAGAAACTTACCTGCATATCCCAATAAGGGAAAACTGCAGGCAGTTCCTTCGCTTCAGGGTGGGGAACAGGCACTTCCAATTCTCTGCACTGCCCTTTGGCTTATCTACTGCTCCCAGAGTTTTTACAGAATGCCTGGCTCCAGTCATTGCCTTTTGCAGGCAAAGAAACATTCAAATTTACTCTTACTTGGACTATTGTCTTTGTATTAGTCAGGCAAACTCTCCAGAGCAACTTCTAACGGATTTGGACTTAAAGAACCTTCTCACCTCTTTGAGCTACACAGTCAATGAAAAGAAGTCAAAATTGGTACCCTCCAGGGAGATTGTATTCCTGGGAGCGAGTCTGAACACAGCCGCCCAGATGGTATCCCTCCCTCAAGAGAAACAGATGGATCTTTCGAATTACTTCAAGAATTTGGCAAGCATGACCCAGCTCTCTGCAAGGCAATTCCTGCAAGCCCTGGGATTCATGGCTTCATGTATTCTGATGATTCCATAAGCCAGACTGCATGTGAGGAAAATACAATGGTACCTCAAAAACCTTTTGGTGTCAACACACACAGGATTTAGACTTAATTCTTCCTCTAATTCCTTGCCTGCAGATGGAGTTCCTTTGGTGGGCGACAGCCTGTGCACAGAACAAAGGCCTATCTTTCTGTCCACCTCCTGCCAGCCAGACGCTCACCACGGATGCCTTGGACTACACTTTGGGAGCACATCTAGAGGGCAGATGCATTCAGGGGATGTGGAGCTATTAACAAGTTCATTTGCACATAAATCTTAAGGAATTGATGGCAGTCCAGCAGGCCTTGATGGCTTTCAAGCATCATCTTTCTCCTGGTACTCTTCTAGTCAGGACAGACACTACAATCGTGGTACATCAACAAGCAAAGAGGGACTCACTCTTACCCCGTGTGCAGACTAAGCATGATACTATGGTCCATGCCAGCTTCTATGGGCATTCATCTGATAGCTCGGTTTATTCCACGGAGGCTCAACACCTTGGCAGACCAGTTGAGCAGGCAGGTCCTGGATCCTCACGAGTGGCAACTAAACAAGGCCATCTTCTATCGCATCATTCAGCATTTGGGCACTCCCCAGGTGGATTTCTTTTCATGTCCGACCAGCCACCTTATTCCAACCTTTTGCACCAGGGATCATCACGGCAAAGCTTGGAAAGTGGATGCTCTATCCTTCCCCTGGACACAGCTATCGATCTATGAATTCCCTCTTCTTCCCAGAGTGCTGTTAAAGATAAGGGATGAAAAACCAAAAGGCCATCATCATAGCTCCACTCTGACCCAGGCAGCATTGGTATCCACTTCGCAGTCTCTCCCAGTCTCAGCCTTGGCATCGTCCCCTGATACCAGATCTCTTGGTTCAGGAGGGGGGAAAATTCTGCATCCTCACCTTCAGACTCTGCATTTGGCAGCCTGGCTCATAATTTAAACCTTTCCCAACATGTAGTTGTGGTCCTTCATAAGGCCAGGAGGCTTAATACTAGGAAATCTTATGCAGATAAGTGGAAAAGATTCTCCATTTGGATGCAGACTAGAGGAGAAGACCCATCTCAACCTACTCTTCCTTTAATTCTTGATTTACCTGGCAGGCTTGCTTAATGGCGGACTTTCCTTCTCTTCTATCAAGATTCATACTTCAGCTATTTCTGCTCATTGTTCCTTTGAGCAACCCATTTTCTCTCATCCCTTGATGAAACAGTTCCTCAGGGGAGCTAACAATTTAAAGCCTCCCAGAAGGGCACCTACTCCTGCTTGGGATCTTAATTTTGTACTTGAGAAACTTACTTTGCCTCCCTTTGAACCTGCTGCCTCAGCAGATTTGAAGTTTCTCTCCTGGAAAACTGCCTTTCTCTTGGCCATTACTTCCGCTAGAAGAGTGTCTGAGCTGCAGGCCTTTATGGCAGTAGAGCCTTTTATCACTTTCCACGTGGATCGGGTCTGTCTTTGAACTAATCCCCCTTTTATGCCAAAGGTCGTTTCTAGCCTGACTCTTAACCAGTCTATCAACCTGCCTACCTTCTTTCCTAATCAGAATAGAGGAGCATGGTTGCTGCATGCCCTGGATGTGCATAGACAACTTAGATTTTACCTGGACAGGACTAAACCTTTTCGAAAGACAGATCAGTTGTTGGTCAGTTCCTGGAGCTCAGGGCAAAGCTATTTCTAAACAGACTATTTCTAAGTGGATTGCTCATTGTATTCACTTTTGTTACTTAAAGCATGGCAAGGTTACTCCACAGGGTATTGGGACCCGTTCTACTAGAGCAGCCTCTACCTTAGCAGCTTTTCTAAGAGGTGTACCTACTAAGGACATCTTGGAAGCAGCTACCTGGACTTCTGGCCGCACTTTCGGTAATCATTGCAATTTGCCCTTCTTTTCTAAGTCCAGGGCTGGTTTTGCCACTGCAGTGTTGCAGGGCATCCTTACCAACTCTGAATCAGTGGTGTTCCTCCTCCCTTTGTTTTTTTTTTCCTGGGCTTTGGGAATCAACCCATTTGTAAGGACTGCAACAGTGAAACACGAACATAGTACAGTTGTGTGTACTTGCCATAAATGTAGATGTTCGCTTGTACTCACTGTTGCAGTCCTGGTTCCCCCCCCACCTTTATCCCCCCTTTTTTCCTAGGGCACAGACTGGATTTTTCTTCTCCTGGTCTAACCTTTTTTTGGGGGCTCCTGACAGTTAAGGCAAGAAAAACTGAGGAAATGGTGTCTGCTGCCTGCCTTTGTACCTGACGTCTGGCTTAAACCGAAGGCAGTCGATGACATATACCAAGGACTTTGGTATTCTGGCCGACTGTGGGCTACTGGGAGCCGGATAACCCGTTGTAAGGACTGCAACAGTGAATACAGTCCAATATCTACATTTATGATAAATGTACACAACTGTACTTTTGGAGTTCATTACACACTTGAAGTACTGTATAAGCTGGACACTATCCAAGTGACTGTAGTCTTCTGACCTAGAGTAATCGGAGCTTTGTTCCCATGAGGAAGACAAGAAAGATTAGCCTGGGGCTTTGTCCAGCTATTGAGGATGGACCTCCTTATACCAAATATGAAAATTACTTACTTGTCATAATGATAAACCTGGATGAGCAGGTCTGTCCATGTTAACATATATCCACCTTCCTTCCCAATCCTGCTGCTGGCTTAGTTTAGAGGTTTGTGCCTATGTGTGTCCAGTTTGCACAGCATACTAGAGATCTGGAGAGGAATGTCACAGGCAGTGTGTTGGATAAATGGGAGGACTCTAATAGCTTGGGCTATAACACGTAACTGTATTAATATCTTGGTTAATGAGGACTGACCTGTTCATCCAGATCTATTGTGCATAGGTTTTGTTTATGCAGTTTACATATTACATTAGTTTCTGGTGCTTGCCATCTCTGTTTACTTGGTTTCAACTGTAGGTTTGCATACATTAAGAAACCTAGCCAGTCTTTAACAGAGATTTCTTTGTCCCTTCAGACCAACCCATATTTCCTCCTGAAAGTGGTTTCTGAGTTGACCCCAGCCAGTCAGTTCAATTCTCTTTGTTTTGGTGTGGGTAGAAACCAGAATGCAGAGATCCCTTTATTCCCATGTGCATTACCAGTTTATGCTTTACCTGAAGTAGGTGCATGGTTTTCTTTGCTCTTAGGAGTTAGGAGCCAAAACACTTTTTTGTTTTTCAGCTGCCAACTGTAACTTTTTTGCCAGCAGGTGACTAGTCTCCCCATAACTCCACAGAGTGCAGCATTTTCTAGTGTTTGCCTTGATGTGTTTACTGGAGATGTCTGCTCTGCAGCCACTTTGTCTTCCATGCATACTTTGGCCAAGTAATTTGTCTTGATCATAACCCCTGGAGCAGGGCTTTCTTTGGTACAGCTGTTCTTCAGGCTTAGGCTTCTGAGCCTTGGTCCTTGCTCTGTCCTGGTGGAATTCACTGTTTTGGATTCAGCATGGTTATACTGCTTTTCAAGTAGAATTCCAAACGTCAGCTATAACAAACATTCCTACAGTGTCAACTAATCTGTGGGGCGGGGGCCTCCTTGTTGATTTCCAATATCAAAATATACTGTATCAGCTGATGTAGAAAGGGATGTCCTTGATTCATAGCTAACTTTTCACTCTACTCTTGTGTGCAGTGACACCCTCCATCAAGCCAGTTTATTGGACAATCTGGTAAATTGGGCAGGTATATAATTGTGTATTACTTATTAGCTGTATATTTGTCAAGGTTTCACTGTTATTTCTTGTTTAGTTGGAAGCATACTCGCTTGTGATTGGAGTAAATTTGCAAACTGCCAGTGTGCCAATATCAAGCTTGCATGTGGCCAATCTTAGTTAGGAAATGGCGTGATTATTATTGTTGGAGAAGATAAATACATCTGTAGTACCTATAACATCGGAGTGCAGTAGTAGGTTGAATGAAAATATAAGAATGCAGCTTTATTTTTGTCATTCAGAATGTGCTTCCTCAAAACGGAGGCAATATCTGGGAATGCGAGGGCCCAGTTGCTAGAAGTGTGTTAACTTTGTGCAGGAACTAGAGAGTAATAAAGCTACTGAACTAGGGATATTTAAGATACCAGTAGTTTTCTTATTGAAAATGAACATCAAATAAGCCGTGTATTTGAGTACACTTCTGATATTTCTGGACCGTTATAAGTGTTGAGAATTTAATGGTGCATACTGAAATTCTTTAGGTTGCTAAGGCTTTTAGGTGGAGGATGATTATATACAAAATGATGGAAGTTAATGTTGCAAAGTGTTTCAAACTTTAGATGCATATCTGTCTAAACTACTATTGCTTTTCTGTCCATGCAAACGTAATGTAAACTATGACATTCTCCTTGTAAATTTTTGGTAAAAATTGCCTGGTTTGTAGAACTCTTAATAATGCATTTGCATTCGGTTTACCGTCATTATTCCTAGGTTCTGTCTGGAAAGGGTCTCTGGACCAGTAAACTCACACAATTAATAAATCTGTAAATAAGGCCAACTGTTTGAGTACTCAAGTTTGATCTATGCACTGTAAGTTTTGCTAAAATGTAATGTAGGAAAAGTAAGTGCTACAACTCCAAAGCATGCTGCAGTCCCACCCCCGTCTGTGTTTTACCCTGTCTTAAGTTATTTTGTGCTGCGTTACTCTTTATTTGATACAAAGAGTATATAAAATATATGTTAGCGTATCAAATGAAGAATGCTCTCAGAAGGAAAAAAATTGCTAAACTACTAAAATGTTTCTAGTGTGTTATTGCATTTTAACATTATGGTAGCAGCCTAGGGATATAACCGACATCAGTGCTTCACCATGTAAGACTGTGCATGAACTTTATGTATTTTCCTGTTTGTTTCCAGCAAAAGTAAGGCTGAGGCAATTCTCACCCGTCACCTTTGAGTGTGTGTTTTTAATGCCCTACCATTTGTCCGACACCACGCACAACGTCATGAATGTAGCTGTATGTTAGTGAATGAACTGCTGGTGAATTTCCCTCTTACTGTAGAGCTGAAGTCTGCTGTACTCACTGCAGTTGCTCTGTTTTTTTTAAAAAAAAATCCTTTACCTTAGGATGTGTTAGCTATCAAAATGTTGCTCGTTCATACCCATCAATTTGGCTCTTCAGCCTCCGAGACCAGGACCATAAACTGAAACTTGGTCCCCTTTGTCCCAGTCAGGACTCCATACTTCTGCACCATAGAGATGACCATGTATAACCTTTAGTCCAGATCTTGTACCAGTAAAAGTTGTATAAATTTAAATGCTATTTGAAGAAGTTGTGTAAAAGATTGGCATTGTTTAATTGTAATTGTCTATATTTCTTAAAAATACTTTTTAGTGCACAAACTAAGCCATTGTTTTATTTTTGTTGCTGTGCTGTGGTGAAAACTGCCCCCCCCCATGTTGGGGGGGGGGGCATTTTTTCTTGCCTGTTTTTAAGAAATTTGTAAAATGTTTATTTTTTCAGGCATGAAGTACCATAATTGTTCTGTTTTATCTTCAGGAAAAAATAGGATGGAGACAGTTTCTCAGTTTGCTGGTCGTTACAAAACAAGTTCAACTGTTGAGTCAATCCGTGTAAAAAATGCCCATCGAAAATCTCTTACTAGGAAGGAGAGTAGATACAACCAGTTAAGAAAAAGTAGAAAGTTTGGTTTGTCTGATTTCTCTCCTCTTAAAGAAAACTGCATAACAACGGGTCAGGAGAATGACGTTTTTCAGAAAGAAGTGAAACCTGCCGAGAAGAGTGAGTATGTTCTTTATTTGCTAAACACAAAGTGCTTTGGCTAACTGTTAGTGCAATAGTGAAATGTTGGGTTTCTTAAGAGAAACAATGCTTCTAGATTGGAAGTAATGCTCTGTAACAAATGAGCAAAGCCCTGTAGTGTTTGCCATTTCAAAAACATTGGGGGATTCATGCAATAACTTGGATATGTAATGGGTTGTTTTGGTGTATTTTTGCTCAGAGTATATGAATTTAGTATCCAGTCCAAACTGGTTCACCCTCCACTGGATTACTTCATTTCAGTACAATGCAGCTTTCTCAGCTGTGGAAGTATACTCGCTGCATTGCCTACTGCTGCTGTTTCTTAAAGAGTTTAGTTATTAAAGCTGTTGAATCATATAAGCTAAAGTGTTTGGACTTTTATCATAGATTACTTAATTTTGGCAAAAGATCTACAAGGTTTAAATTTCATCTATTCAATCTCACATTGCATCCTGTCCCCTTATTAAAATAAAACCTTTGTGCTTTACCTTCACTGTATGTTGCTTGTTCATTTCATTGCATTGACCTGCTTGTGTTTAATCTTCTGTAATCCCTGGGGTGAAGTTGAAAAGGTCCACTTGGATAAGTATTCTACCCTATTTAATGTATGGAGGAGGAAATTTATTTATTTATTTATTTATTTATTTATTTATTTATTAAATAGGAAATGTATTTAAAAATGTAAAACTAACATCAAGATCTTTCGCCTTGATTGGAGCCTAAGGCTGGGATCTTTTTTCTGTATCTTTCTTTGGAACTTGCCATGCTCAGGGATACGTATGCTTTTGTGAAGATGCACACCTCAGGTTTTTTCTTGTTCCTGTGTTCCCATGCCCTTTGTTCTTTATGAACAAAATTAAAAGGTTTATCTTATGACTTCTGCCATGTGCCTTGAAATGGTAGAAGATCTCTCCTCATGGTCTTGGCAGAAACTCCCTCTTTGCCAGCGGGCAGGTCTTTATCTGCATCATAATCTTTTTTGTTTGTTTTGAAGACCAGCTAGGGGCATAGGGGGGGTTGCATCCTGGAGTGTTTCCATTGGCTTTCCGTATGTCAACAGGCCATAGCTGTATCAGTTGGCTAGATGAAGATGCTTGTGGAGACAATGGTCTTGGATACTGTTCTGGGGGCCTCCCCCTTAACAGACTTAAACTGGTCAACTGTAGTTGAAAAAGGATTGCAGTCAAGTCTGAAAGATAAAACTTACAACTCTGCTGAGGAATTTGGACACTGCTTTTGGGAGGTACTGGAGTCTCTGGTACAGGATTTCTGCTAGAGAATTTGAAAGGTACTTGCTGCAGGCGTGGTGTGGATGTCTTCTCACACTGCTGCCTTTGTGTACGCCATCACTCAGATCTTCAGCTGTCTCTATGCCCATGTGCATTTTCATGTTTTTTTAAGCCACTATATGACCCATCTTAGTGGATGGAAGACATAGATTGCTATTCTAGCCAGTCACATTTGGGTTCAGAAAATGTCTGTTATTGATGGGGGCAAGTTGGGCAGTCTGCTCTTTCTCAACTCTTTTTGGAGTGATACCTCTTAAATTAGAAGCCCTGGACTTTATTTGGTCTGGCTCTGCCTGATGTTCTTCATCTCACATTGCTGCAGTCCTTACATATGGGTAGTCCGCTGTCCTCGGTCGGCCCGAATACCAAAGTATTAGGCTGACGTCGGTCAAGGCGCTTAAAACTGACATCAGGACGTCAGGGTACAAATGCGCATGACCGACGTCATATCCTCAGTCTTTTTTGCCGCATGGTCCGATGCAGAAGCAGCGTTGCAAGTGCCGTTCGGCGTTCTGAAATTTTTCGAGTTCGGAGTTTCAGACCGAATCCAAGTTGGCTAAGTACCCGTTGGGAATATTTTGGTTTTTTCTTGCCTCAGTGTATTACCGGATGTCAGAAAAAGTGAATAATTGTATTTCTTGTGGGAAACAGATACCACATAGGGATTATCATTCTTTGTGCATTCCTTGTTTGGGGCCTGTGCACGGCGTAGTGGGTGTCGCTTTGTGCTAGGTTTAATAAAGCGCACTATTAGCGAAGGTTGGATTGTGCTAGGCTGGTCTTGGAAGCGGTGCAATTATAATATGCCGTCGGATACTCCGGCGCCCGCCTCCAAAGAAGCGCAAAGACAAAGCGGTTAAACCCAGGCAAGATGAGTCGTCTGTTCCGGACGCCCGGTTCTTTAGAGGCTTCAGTGGAACGGTGGTTCCGATGGAGGCTTCTCTGGAGTCTCAGGGGGAGACTTTGGTTTTGCAGGATGTGGCCTCTCAAGAGGCAGGTCAGGCTGAAGGGGCTTCTCAGGTTTCTGTACTCCCCTCCCTTCCCAGGGTGGTTAGACCCTCTCCTTCTGTTTCCAAGGCTTCTTCCAGAGGCAGGCCAGGTTTAGCTTCTGTTGGTGTCAGTCCTAGTTCAGCAGGGTCTGTGCCTAAGAAGCACATGCTTAAAATGGCAGAAGATTTGATTACTCTGATTAGAGGTTCTTTGCCCCCTCCTGAGAAGAGGCCTAGGGTGGAGCCAGAGTTGGAAACTTTTGAACAGGCTTCGGATGTTTCAGAGTCTTCGGCTGAAGACTTGCAGGAGTACTCTCCTTATTCTGATTCTGATGCAGAAGATTCCACTCCTTCTGCTTCTCCTCCAGAGGATTTTTCCTTTTCAGAGACACTTCATTCTATGAGGGAACATTTTAAGTGGGAAGGTCAGGACTTCTCTGATTCACGGAAAAGGCTTAGGGAATTTTTGTTTTTACCTCAACATAGGCCCTTAGCTATACCCCCTGTTCTGGATGTTGTGCAAGATGTATTTTCAGAGGCTTCACTTAATCCTGATTCTCTGCCTCCTCGCCTGTTAAACCGGATAGGTATTACAGGGTGCCTGAGGCTCATAAATATCTCTATAAGAGTCCTAGGGCGGACCCAGAAACTGTTAGTCAAGGACCTAAGGGTGTCAAGGCCTCTGTTGTAAAGAATCCGGTTCCTCTAGATAAAGAGGCCAGAGCTTTGGATAGATGGGGAAAGAAGGTCTATACATCTTCTACCTTAGCTATGAGGGCTTTGAATTGCCAGTTTCATATGTTGAAATATCAAAATTTTCTCCTTTTGCAATTGAAATCTAAGGTGGATGCTCTGGCAGAAGGCATTGACTGTAAAGAATTACAAGATTTGGTGCATGTCTCTGAACAGGTGGGTAAGCATTCTTTACAGTGTGGTTTTGATGCTTTGCAGGCCTCTTCTAGGGTGGCTGCCACTGGTTCAGTTCTTCGCAGGCACGCCTGGCTTAAGGATCAGAATTTATCTGACCATGTTAAGACAAGGATTTTGGATGCTCCTTTGCAGTCTGAAGTGTTGTTTGGTCCACCTGTGGAATCAGTCTTGAAGAAATTGGAAGACAAGGCTAAGTCTATGCAGACTGTTAAAGATTTTTTGCAAGTTCAGCCTCCAAAGTTTAGTAGAAATTGGCCTGCTAAGGGGTGGGCGTATCCTTCTTCTGATTCTCAGTCTAGGGGTAGATCTAGGCGTGGTAGGGCAGAGCTCAGAGTTCCTTCAGACCTAGAACATGGAGTTCACCTGCACAGTCTTGAGTGAGGGCAGGGGCCAGTCGTTTCGTAAACAGGCCCAATGACCTACTTTTTCAGCTGCCGGATCCTTCTTGTCTGGCAGCACCTTTGGGAGGAAGGTTGGCACTCTTCAAGGAAAATTGGATTTTAATTACCCAAGACAAATGGGTATTGGATATCATACACCAAGGTTACAAGTTTTATTTCCATACCTTACCTCCTTTCAAAGGCATGCCAGGCGTTCCTCCTCAACAAAGACTAGAGGCTCACAAACAGATTTCTCTACTACTACAAATAGGAGCTATACAACCGGTCCCTCTGCCAGAAGTGGGCCTAGGATTTTATTCTCGCCTGTTTCTAGTACCAAAGAAAGGGAACACGTGGAGACCAATTTTGGATTTATCTATCCTCAACACATATCTGGACATTCCCAAGTTCAAAATGTTGACGTTGCAACAGCTTTTACCTCTGCTGGGCAAAGATCACTGGATGGTGACTCTGGATCTCAAGGAGGCTTACATTCATATTCCTATCAGGCCCTGTTGCAGGAAGTATCTGCGTTTTCGGGCTGGGATTTTTCATTATCAGTTCTCTGCATTGCCCTTTGGCTTATCTACTGCGCCCAGAGTGTTCACAAAGGTTCTGGCTCCAGTGGTAGCTTTCTTCAGGCTAAGAGGAATACAAATCTATCCTTATTTGGACGACTGCCTGATTCTGGCTCAAGGAAAGGACGAACAACTTCATCATTTACAGTATGTGATGGCAGTGTTAAGATGCCTAGGGTATTCTGTGAACGAAATAAAGTCCAGTCTAGTACCCTCTCAGGACATGTGCTTTCTGGGTGTGAGACTGAATACAGCATCCCAGATGGCCTTTTTGACCCCGGACAAACAAAAGAATCTTTCTCTTTACTTCCACCAATTGTCTCGTCAGTCCAGGCTGACTGCAAGGACAGTCCTTCAAGCCTTGGGGTTCATGGCATCTTGTATTCTGGTACTTTCCAATGCCAAACTGCATATGAGGAAGCTACAATGGTATCTCAAAAATGTATGGACGCAGCACTGCCAAGATATGGACACTGTCATTCAGATAATACCTTGCATTCAGAAGGAGTTTTTGTGGTGGGCTCAGGAATGTCACCTAAACAAGGGACTCTCTGTGACCCGACCAGAGGCAAGCCAGATTCTAACGACAGATGCCTCAGACAAAGCTTGGGGAGCTCATCTGAATGGAAAGTGGATACAAGACACGTGGCCTGCCAGACTTCAACATTTACATATCAACTTGAAGGAGATGTTAGCAGTCCAATTTGCATTGATAGCTTTCAAGGATTTACTTCTTCCAGGGCAGGTGTTGATTCTAACAGACAACACAACTGTCATGTGGTACATCAACAAGCAAGGGGGAACACATTCTTATCCTCTATGCAGACAAGCAATGATTTTGTGGGAGACTGCTCTCAGTTTACAGCTAAATCTTCAGGCAAGGTTTCTGCCAGGAGCACAGAACTCCTTAGCAGATGTGTTGAGCAGACAAATTATGGATCCCCACGAGTGGAAATTGGATCCTCATGTATTTCAAAAATTGACAGTGTTATGGGGAACTCCAGACATAGATCTGTTCGCTTCTCCTCTAAATTACCAGTTGCCAAAGTTTTGCACAAAAAGGTTTCATCCCACAGCTTGGAAAGTGGATGCTCTCTCATTCAATTGGAGCAATCTTCACGTGTATGCCTTTCCACCACTGCCTCTCCTCCCAAAAGTACTCATGAAGGTCAGACAGGACAAACCAACCATGATTTTAATAGCTCCGGATTGGCCTCGACAGCACTGGTACCCATTACTGAGAAGTCTGGTACGGGAGCCTCCATGGCCTTTGCCTTCGATCCCACACCTGCTGTCTCAGGAGAACAGTCATTTACTCAATGTCAAACTTCACTCTCTACATCTAACAGCCTGGCATATTCTGTTTTAAACCCTGGAGGGTCTCAACTTCCGCAACAAGTTTTGAATGTTATTTTGGAGGCCAGAAGGCCTAGTACAAGGAAAGTTCGAGATAAATGGAGGAGATTTTTAATTTGGAGTACAGCAAAGGACTTTGATGTTTCTAAACCTAATTTAAGTGTTGCTCTTCTATACCTTACTGAGTTATTGGACAAAGGTTTGTCCTTCTCCTCTATAAAGGTTCATGCTGCAGCAATTTCTGCTCACTATGACTGTGACCCACCATTATTTTCTCATCCTTTGTTTAAGCAATTCCTTAGAGGGCAAAGAATATAAGACCCCCACGTAGAGCTCCTACTCCTGCTTGGGATCTCAATTTTGTGTTGGAGAAACTCACTCTACAACCTTTTGAGCCTGCAGCGACTGCCGAGTTGAAATATTTATCATGGAAGACTGCTTTTTTGTTGGCCATTACCTCTGCGAGAAGGGTTTCTGAATTACAGGCCCTTATGGCGGTTGAGCCTTTCTTAATTTTCCACAAGGACAGGGTGTCTTTACGTACTAACCCTTCCTTTATGCCTAAAGTGGTTTCTAGTGTGTCTTTAAACCAAACTATTCATTTGCCTACTTTTTATGCAAACCCCCAAAATAAAGGGGAAAAGATTTTGCACACTTTGGATATACACAGGCAGTTGCGATATTATTTGAGCAGAACTAAAGGGTTCAGGCAGTCTCAGCAGTTTGTTTCATTTGCTTTGGGTTCTCAGGGCAAACCTGTTTCAAAACGGACTATTTCTAAGTGGATTGGTTTTTGTATTGCTTTCTGTTATTCCCATCATGGTAAGGAGATTCCAGCTGGGATTAGGCCTCATTCCACTAGGGCTACTGACACTTCTACAGCTTTTTTTACGGGGGGTGGCTACTAAAGATATTTTGGAGGTAGCTACTTGGAGTTCAGTGCATACTTTCTCTAAGCATTACCACTTTCCACTTTACTCTAAATCTAGGGCTGGATTTGCCACTGCAATTTTACAGGGCATTTTGGCAGCTCCTAATGCTTTATAGTTTTGCCATCCTCCCTTACCTCTGCTTTGGGATTCTACCCATATGTAAGGACTGCAGCAATGTGAGATGAAGAACATAGTACAGTTTTGTACCTACCATAAATGTAGATGTTCGAAGATCCACATTGCTGCAGTCCAATTCTACCCTCCTTCCCTCTGTAGTTAGAGGTGGTTGGGTGGTTTGGGTTGTGAATATTGTAAATATTGTAAATATGATTAGTGCAGGGGTGGTTGGTTGTTTTTTGCTGTTTTTTGGATTTGGCCTTTCTTTTTAGGGCCTTCTGACATCTGGGGCAGGAAAAGACTGAGGATATGACGTCGGTCATGCGCATTTGTACCCTGTCGTCCTGATGTCAGTTTTAAGCGCCTTGACCGACGTCAGCCTAATACTTTGGTATTCGGGCCGACCGAGGACAGCGGACTACCCATATGTAAGGACTGCAGCAATGTGGATCTTCGAACATCTACATTTATGGTAGGTACAAAACTGTACTTTTTTATTATTCGTCTGAAATGATGTGCCACTGGGTTGACTACCCTCACTAAGTGCAGTTTCAGCAGAGCTTGACTCCGAGATGGTATCATGCAGGAGTCGAGGCCTTTATTCTGTATTCTCAAGTTACATTTTGTGTGAGCTAATTATTGTAGAAACTCACTTCTTTTTATATAGGTAAAGTGTGCACTGGCTACTCGTGTTGTATTTGGAGCATGTTATCTTGCAAACCTCGAGGCACTTCTGCTGCCGCTACCCTTGAGGGTGGATCTTTTGTATCAGCTGGCAGAAGACTAGAATGATACTTTGTATAGAAATTCCTAGACTTGCTTATGAAGGACCTCTGAAAGTACCCTTTTTTGCCCTAGAGGTATGTCTTCTCTTCCTGCTCACAGGGTACCCTTAGAAGGTGAAAAGGGGGAGCGGTGCAAGCATGTCTTGAATTGCTATCATGTTTGGGCTTAGGTTTTTAGCTTTGCTTTCAAGTGCCCAGGTTCCATTTTCTTCTCCTGCTGATAGTGATGGGAAGGTTAGTCTTGAACCTTTTCTGGACTCTCTGGTCCCGTTATTTCTTCTGTATTTCCTATTTGCAATGGCTCTACTGTGGTTATGTTTAGTTTACTGTTTAACGGACACAGTGGGTATCCTGTTTTGGGTGATGAGTGCTTGTAGAAATGACTTCAGCTGAGCTCAGCCTTTGTAGGGGATAAGCTTTTTTTTTTCTACCAAGTTGGTAATATCTTGAGGCTTTTTGGGCAGAGTTCACAGATATTATGCAGTGCTTTCCAGGCATGGAGATGGTCCTTCTCAGACTATTCCCTTTTCAACAGTCTGCTTTTTTGTTTTTCCAGGAGACTAAGGAGGAATCTGGTGGTGCATCTGTTACAGGACACTGCTTTCAGTTGTTTTCTGTTTCTCTCAAGTAGGATCTTATCTTGGGTTAGTTATGCTCTCCCACCTGCCTGAACCCAAAAGTGTCTTCAGGTGAGAAATGGTCTCACTTTCCATTTCAGTGGGGAAAGTGGCCCTTTTTGTGTTAAGTAGCTGGTGGAGGTGATGGCCCTGACAAAACTCCTGGGTGAATTCTCTCCCTTTTTCAAGATAGTTTTTTCATGGCAGAGATGGCAAGCTTTGAATGTTGCTCCTATGGGGTACTTACATATTCTGGATGTCTGATCCTTATTTATTCTTCTGGACCTTTCCCCTATCTTGCTTTGTCCTCCAGTCTTCCTGCAGTCTGAAGTTTGGGGATGGAGAGTGCCTCTGGGGTCAGTCCCTTTTTATGTTGGCTGCTAAGAACTGCATACCAGTCAGCTGTCAGTTCGTGGGCTTTCTTCAGGGAATTGTCTTCTAGGCTTGGAAGTTTCTTTTGTCATTGTATTGGCTGCTGTCCTTCCCCCTTCACTTGGGGAGGGCAATGTGCATTCAGAGTCTCTGGGCTGGGCCATTCTGATCTATTGTGCCCATTTATTTTTTCAGTTGATTTCTTTCCAGGGCTGCCAGGTCTTCCCTGCCTGGCCTGAGGGTGGGAGGAGAATTTCCTTTTTCTTTCTTTCTTGGGCCATCGTTATGCTGGGTTGAGTTCCTAGGCTGATTTTGTTCTGTTGGACCTAGGCACAGCCTTTTGATTTCTTGCTTTGACTATCCTCTTGGCATGACTGGTTGGTCTCACTGTGGTAGTGGGGGGGGGGGGCTGCTTATTCATCTTTCTGTTTGTCCTTGGTCTTTGAAACCCAGTATTTGGGGAAGGAGGTGCCCTAGTCTGTCCTATGGAGATTTAAATGGTTGAACAGGAGGTATGTTGGCCTCTTACAACAGTAGATAACCTTGCAGAAACCTTGAGGTCTGCTAGTGGCATTTTTATGTAATGGAGGTCTGCTGGTGGCATTTTTATGTAATGGTTCTCTTTTTGATTTTGCCTTCAAGATGGCTCTTAAGCATAACTGTGATTGGTCTTTGCTGGAGTCCACTGAAAACTTCTCCTTTTCGATATGTCTGAGTCTGTGATCCCCCCCTCCAGTACATGGTGGTTGAGTGGTGTAGTCTTTGTGTTTTTTGTCCCACCCCTAGGGAAGAGTTCCTGATCTGAAACAGTCCAAGAGCACTGGAAGTTTGTCCATTACCAGCAGGTTCCAGCTTGGGACATATATAAAGGAGACTTGGCATAAGCTACCAGATTCTGGTGACAGAGACCACTTGAAAAGGCTTGCTGCCATAGTTGTTAAATGTGTGGGTCCACCCCTAAAATGTACATATGGCTAAGTATGAATTGAAATAACAAAAATATAAGTGTCAGAATGGATTTTCTCTAGCAGAATTATTTTTGACATATTACAACTGTCAAAATGAAATGTCTATTTCAGAATTATTCCTAGGTAAACCAGACCAAAAACATGTTTGTATTCTGTGAGACATGGGTAAAACCGCTGTATGTTGCAAGATTAGATGGAACTCCTAGAAATGTAATGGAAAATTGCTTCCGTGGGAAAAGCAGTTAGAAACATTCTGTCTTTATAGCTTGCCCTTGTACAAGTTCTGCAATAAATAGAATAGTTTTCCTTTACAGAAACAGCGTTGAAGTCCTAGGAAACAGTTCAGAGATAAGGACATTACAAAGTGTAACAAATTTAGCAGGTACTACATGATTGTATTATTCTGCTTTGTTACAGTTAAGAATTCCAATTGGAAAGTATTCTCCAGGAGGTACAAAGTGGACTAGTCTGTGCCTTGTTGTGTACTTAAGTCTGACATTTTATATATGATTATTTTGCTTTGTCTGTAGTCTAGGCTTGCTGCCATTGTATTCTGAAATGTAAATGTCTTGCCACAGAATGCTTTCATGTCTCCGTAAATTTACTGAAGGACAGTAATAAGGAAACCTTTAATTATTATCTAAGTCACCTTGTCAGGAGTTATGATGAGAATCAACACCCAGTTCAAGATTAAAGGTAATCCTGAGGATGTAAAAAGTCAGCTGTTCAGATGTCAGTTAGCTAATGGTACAATTACTGACTGAGAAAGGAAAAGTGTCACCATTTAAAGAAATTTATGATGCTCCAACTCATTTTCAGTGAAATTACTCTCTAGGCTAAATACCATTTTACAGAAAGAGCTATAGAGAAACTTCCTGGCCAGAAGCAGTATAGAGGGAAGCAGTCCTCTGCTTACTTTGTGGTCAGTAGGAATGGAGAAATACTGGTATTGGCAGGTATCCAAGTGACTGCATGCTATATAGACCTCTCTAGCCCCCTTCTTCATTCTCAGTATGTCTGGAGACTGTTCCTAGTGATGTCTTTTGAAGCCAGTTTAGAAAGAAGTCAGCATTTCTGTTTTAGGCTACTTCTGGTCTCCAAAAAGAATGACACCCCAAGAACAGTTTTACATTTGTTAAAGCTGATATAGAAATGGAGTGAGGATGATGGTGAAAACAGTTTTGCTGTAAATACCAGAAGGGTTCCTGTATGGCAAGCACTGGACATGAACGATGCTTACTGGCTTATCCCAGTAAGACCATCTATCAGGAAGCACCTTTGATTTCGAATGGTTCACACTCCTTTTCAATTTTTAATTCTGACATTTGGGGTGCCCATATCTGTCACTGTGTTTTGCTCCAGTGTTTGTTCATCTTTTAAAGCAACAAACTGTTTTTATAAACTGGACAATTATCTTCTACAAACCCAGTCCCAGGAACTATTGATGCATTACATCAGTCTGACAGTTTATTTGATGTAATCCAATTGGATCATAGTAAACTACAAGAAATAATTCCGGACTCCTTACAACTTACTTGCCCTACCTGGTGTCCGTTACACATGCTGTGCAGATGAGTCTATTGGCACAAAAAGAAAAAAAAAAGTACTTTGGGAATTCAGAATCTGATGACTGCTGATTTTTCAAAAGCAGGCCATTGCTGCACAAAGTACTTAATGGCCTTTGTTTTGCATTCCTTTGCTACCTTATTCAAGCTTCCACTTATAGACCTCTTGGAACTATGTGGTACCAACCATCAAAGGCCAGATAAAGTGATTCCACACCAGCCTGTGATGAAGGAATTTTTGTAGTGAATGGCTCCAAGCAACCCACCTGGAGGGATGCCAGTTATTCCTATGATAATACCTCTGCAGATGACAACAGAATCTCTTCTTAGGCAGTCCTCTAACAACCTCTGCAGTATGCTTGGTCTCAATAAGAAAGGTATGTATATAAAACAGCTTGGGGAGTGATAGTTTTAACAGCTTTTTACAACAAGCATTGTTCTAGATCACTTTCTAATCAATATACACAGTAAACTCGGTAATGTGATGCATCAGTAATTAAAGGGGGCATAGTTCCTTAAACTTTTGTAAATATGTGGTTTTGATCTGTCATTGAGCATTTGACACATTATACAGCTTTGGGAGTACATATTCTAATATTACAGAACCAGGTGATAAACCTCATTCGTGTGTGAGTAGAAAATGGGTCCACAGATTTTAAAGGAGATTTTACAGATATGGTGCATGCCATGATGGATCCACATGACACACACCTCAACACTCAGCTTTTTCCCTGCTTTGTCAACAGATAAGCTTGGAGAAAAGCTTTTTCATTTCTATTAACTCTAATACTGTTTTGTGCCATTACTCCATTTTTCTCGGGTTCATGATGGTAAAGGACAACAACTGGATTCTGTTATTAAATGCTCAACTTCTCTGTTCTTTTTCTCTGCATTTACAGTCTCTGCTATAAATAAATTAATACGGCATTTAAAATATTTTAAATACACTGATTTCTGTCTACTAGAAGAGTACCTTACCGTACTATGGTGGTTTCACTTTCAAAAACATTTATCCGGCACTGGAAAAGCTTGCTTCACTCACCAAATCATTGATGTCATCAAGGCCAATGAATACAGGTAGTTTTCTGGCCAATATCTTCCCCAAACTGACATAACCATGATCGTACTAAAAACCCACCCACCCTGTGATGTCACAGCTTCCTGGTCCTTCCTCTACCAATACAGAAAGTAAAGGCTAGAACAAGGAAAATGGTACAAAGTCTCCTGATATGAGCTGTCAATCACAGCAGGTAACAGCTCAAATTACCCTTAGCACTTTGACAGCAAAAAAATAATGA